>NW_010187412.1:0-41410 GCF_000695765.1 Mesitornis unicolor | reverse complement strand
GATTGAACACAGGTTTCTAACTCCTCGTGCTTATTCCCCATGCTTCGTGCATTAGTGTACAGGCATTTCAGGGAGCGAGCTGAGCACACCGATTTCACCCGAGAGGGATGGAAGGCCTCCCAATTCTCATCAGTCCTAGAGTTCTGCCCCATTTGTGCAAGCCCAGCTACAACCCCATCCCCCTTCGAATCTAGTTTAAAGCCCTCCAAACGAGCCCTGCTAATTCCTGTCCCAGCATCCTTTTTCCCCTGTGCGATAAACCTTTCCCATCCATCACTGTCCGGACTGGTGCCTTATAAAACCAGTTGTTCTCAAAGAATCCAAAGCCCTGCCTGTAGCACCAGCCTTGGAGCCAATCGTTTACAGACTGAATTTTTCTATTCCATCCCACGTCATTACCTGAAAGTGGAAGGAGCGAGGAGAAAATAACTTGCGCTCCAGACTCTTTCACCATCCGTCCCAATGCCTTGAAATCTTTCTTCAATCCAGGGGGATGATCACCTCCCTGGACCTGCTGGTCACACTGTTTTTAATACAGGCCAAGATGCCATTGGCTTTTCTGGCCATGTGGGCACAGTGCTGGCTCATGTTAAGCCGACTGTCAACCAACACCCCCAGGTCCTTCTCCTCTAGGCAGCTTTCCAGCCACTCCTCTCCAAGTCGATCTCCTTCTCACACTCTCTTATGGACCTCAGTGTCTCAACCTCCTCCTTAAGTAGTAGTTCCATGTACTTTTATATACTATGACTTTGTCAATCTTCATTTGTTTCTAAACTATTCTATATATTCTATACTATATATTCTTAAGTATTCTAAACTCTGAATTTTTATGTTCTTTCTATATTTCTATTTTGTGTAATGTAGTTAATTTATTTGCCTAAAACCTGGAAGGCACAAAAGTGCCAATGTCCTTGGTATAGCCTAGAATATGGATTGTCAAGGACATGGACAACCACTTAATTCTAAATGAGCAGTTCAGTTATCATATTCCCTGATTCAGTTACAAACAGCTTTCTGATATTGTTGTAAGATCTGATACTGTGTGATTTGAATATACTGACTCAGAAAAATTGTCTGGGGGGCTCATCAAAAACTTACTGAATTTCCTGGAAAATAATTCATAGTCTTTTGGTCACATCCATTAAAAAAAAAAAAAGGGGCTTAAAATGTTCTTACTGTGCACATTCCAAAACTGGTCAAGAGCTACTGGAGTATTTAGCTGTGTATTGAAACTCACCATAAGAATTCAATCATTTGGGCTGTTACTTTCATTTCTATGAGTCTGACTGATATACCAGATTTCTGTAGTTTTCTTCTGTGAAATTGCCAAGTGTCCATTGTAGTATAAAATGAAAGTATATGAAATTACACTTTCTCAACCATATTACATCTTTTGCATGTTCACTGGTAATAATAGCTCTTTCTTTTGTTTATTAAATGGTAAGCAGAAACAAGAAAAAGATCATGACAACTACTATAATATGTGCTTTTTCAAATAGACATTGTCAGCATATAACCTTTAGTTTCTGTATTGGCAAAGTAGGTCAGGTGATTGACAGGCAATGTTTTGAAATATATTCTGTAGTTTCAGTTTATATGTGTATACATATGCCAAATTTTTTGGAAGTCCAATGTAGGTCTGAAGATGTAACTCCGTATTCCCTCCAGAAATTCCTATTCTTTATATTGTAATGTCAAATATTCTCCTCAATTGAATGGGTGCAAGGATATCCACATCTATTACTACCAGTATAAGCTCTATTAATACAACCATTTTAAAATATGTTCGATTGTTGTTTTTTTTAGCTAGCAAATATCTAATTCCATATGCTAACTTTAAACAGAAACAATTAGAAATTGCTGTAATAGTATTTCATATTGCTGTAGTTTTCCTTTATGTGGAAAGAGGAGATGCTGATGACTGAATTTTTAGCAGTTCACTCTTTTATATTGCTATATATGCACCTGATCTTACCAAGGACAGGTATTTCTTAATGCAACATTTGTTGGTGGAAGCATGCAGAATACCAGTTTTAGCAAGCTATCAGTTTATGCTGACTAAACTATTTTCTACCTTTTTTTTAAACCATAATACATGAGTGCCAATATAAAAAAAACCTCATTAAATGGCTCTTAAAAAGAAATCCCCCCAACATACACAGACACCCCAGCTCTTGCTAGTGGCATCTTGCTAGATTAATCTGACATCACATGTAGCAAATAAACACAGTTTTTTAGAAGCAGAGATAAGAAATTACATTGGGATGTTGGACTGGAGCTTTTTATTTCATGAGGAAAACAGCTGTTTTAATAACTTCAAATAAAAATTGCTTTCACAGGATTAGTACCTTAGTCTACATTTGTCTTGAAAGTATTTATTGAAGAACTACTTTGCTGTCTTTATGTAAGGCTGAGATGTTTTTAAATGGAATCTTTCTACTCTGAAGATGTCTCTTAAACATGCCAAATGTCTTTCTTGGAGTCGAGGTTTTTTTACTCTTTAAACTTTAACAAAACAAAGAAATAGAAAACTAAAACCTAGAAGGTTAGGCTATTCTTCTCACTTGCACTTAATTTGTAGTAAGCTAAAGGGCAAACCAGCTTCCCAGCAGAAGAAATAGAGTTAAATTATACCAGCTTGGGCAGATGAGCCAGGGCTGGACTTGGGGAGAGATCAGGTCCTGGTTTTTGGGGAAAGCTGAGTGTGGTGGTTGCTTCTACTGAGAGGGTTCCCTTCTGCCAGCACAGACACTGCCTTGCTCATCCTGACCTGTGGTACAGCTGCTGGAGGAGCCAGCCTGGCTTTCCAACATGTAGGCAGAAGTAAAAAGAGTTTGGTTTGCCACCCTCAGCAGTCTGCAGCCTCAGGCAGTTGTGCTACAGCCAGAGCCTGTTCTGTTCCCAGGCACAGGCTGTCTAGGTAAGATGAAACCTGGAAGCATCTTTGGGGGAATGGAGCATAAAGAATCTTTTTGGTAAGCTACAGGAAGCTGCTTCAGCCTTTGGGCTTTTATAGCAGCCTGGGAAATGAGTGCTTCTTAATGATGTTGGTGCTGAATATTCAGTGGGATTATGGGTAGCAGATTAACATGCTCTTTCACATTCAGGGATGGGTTGCAGAAATTCTTCTCCATAATGCACAGGGAATGTAATAGACTTCCAAAGAACCAGACTTTCAGAAAGTCCAGTTAGTCTTGGGGAAAAAAAAAAAGGCTATCTGATGTCTGTTTTACACATTTTTCTCAGTGAAATAGTGAAATTGCTTCTTTTTTTTTAACTCCATATAATCTTTGGTTTTTTTTCTTCCCCAAGGGAATCAGTATTGTAAATAATTGTGCTAGTTCCACACATTGTGTTAGTTCCACACATTGTCTCTAGACCACTTAATATTATTTTCTGGACCACAGTGTGGGAACTGCTTACCTAAAAGAAAAAAATTCTACTCTCATGAAACTATGAAAAACCATTTAAAGGTTTGTAACCCTCTTATATACACTCTTTGGTGACACTCTCCCTCAAGTAATGTGGTTCAGTTTTCTATTCCAAGTGTCAGGAAAGATATTATGAAGCCCACATTTTCCCCCTCTGGCATTTTCCTCTCTTTGTCTTTCAGGTGAGAACATGAGCCTGACACTAGAGTAAATCTGTACAAAGTGTACACAGAGCAAGAAGGTTGCATTTCTCATTAAATGACATGTTTATTACATCATATTATTGATGTAGGTGCATTAATCTCCTCTACAATGTGCAGTCTGTGTTCTGGTTGCATCTTTACTTAAATCATTACTTCCTCATCCCTGTAGCTAATATTTTAGGTCTGTGTTCTCACAGCCATTTTAGTAAGGGGTGACAATTTAGATTTACTTCTTAATTTGTATGATACAGGAACACAACTTAGCTAAAGATTCTTGATCCTGCATTGTTATATTAAGTAAAGAGAGCAGTTAGAAAAGAAAACATAGCATGAGTGCTTTTACTTTTGCAGCTTTCAACTTGGCAAAATGCAAGTTTTGAAGTTTGGTACAGATTTCATAGTGATTGGCATTATATATATATTTTATTTTTTTTTTAACAAGCCTTATCATACCTGTAGGTGTTACTTGATCAAGATCACTCCTTGATTAAAGCACTGATAAATGTCGGTGCATTACAGTAGATTTTTAAAGGACATTGAATAAGCTTAATATATAACTAAGCACTTAACATATTCATGCATTTCTGTTGTGGGAAAGGAATGAAGGTCAGAGAAAAAAGGGTTTTCAGCTCTGAATCTCCAGGATGTTGATCAAGTAACATGCTTTTCTTTAGGAAGAGTGAGGATACATTAGTGTCTAAACCTGTTCCCTACCAGCTTCAAGAACAGCAAAGTAATACAGTCTTGAGTTGTAAATCTTCTTTTAACTTTACTTTTTTTTTTTACTGCTAGCAACAGCCTGCAAGGAAGAGATGGTAGTGTAATATGTTTAGGAATTTCCACAGGTTTTGATCGAGTTTTTTTTCTGCAAAATTGGTGGCTCTGTAGAAGCTGAATGTATGAACATGTATGTCATGTGTAGCTTTCAGAGCAGTGAGGATCTAATTACATTTTGAATTTGTCAAATACAACTTCAGAAACCACTTCAGAAACCACATTCCTTTCAAGAAACCTTATTGAATGAAGTCTGGTTTATGCATTTATAAAAGACGTACTTAGAACTTCAAATGTGACAGCAATGTGAGTGGCATTAATATATGTGCCACCAGTTTGACTAAGATACAAAGTAGGCATCTCAGTACTAGTTTTCTTCCAACATACAGTATTTCTGGTTTCATTTTTACACTAGATTATAGTAATTTGTTGTAAGACTATAATTTCAGGTGTTATGGCAGGCTTCAAGTTGCATCCACTTATTTCTAAAATTTGTCATAGCCTAGCAGTTTTCAAAATTTTTGTGTTGGCACATACTTGCATTGAAGGTTCAGTTAAGATATGTGGAGACATATTCTCAGAATTTATAAGCTATCTCTAATTTGCAAAATTTCCTTCAAACTTCATTTATCACAAAGATTAAAACTACAATTACATTGGGTAGTATAAATGAGGTTGAAATTAATCTGTGAATCCTAATATAAAATATGTAATAAATATTTTAATTTTACCAGACTAATTTATAATTTGACATTAGCATTTAGCAGCTGCTACCTTGAAGTGTATCAATTTGCTATATATAAATTTAGAAAAGAGTGGGAAATAGTTCAGACACTATTCTGTCACCGTCTGTGCTTTCTCCACAAATTACAAACATGTGGAAGTGCCTATTTTAATACAAGATTTCTTGGGCCAAGAGGTTTTCATCTTTGAGAAACTCCATGTTACAATTTACCTACCCCAAAGGAATCGGATGACAATCTGATTTAATGTAGCTCCAGATTTAAAGAAACAATATTACAATATACATTCCTCTTTTATAAGTTGTTTCAATGTTCTGTATATGGGTTGAGGACATTTCTCTGTAAATGTTTCCAGATGAAATATATCATCTTCTAGATGCACAGATAGGCACAGTAACTCCAAACTAAATTAGGAACTTACCCCTGCGTAAATTAGAAAAAAATAGACAGATGTCGTGTATAGCTTCCAATGAGCTTTTATTTTTGTATGCAATTACCAGAAGTTAAATAACCAGAAAACTGTTTCAGCAATGAAGCTGAATGTAATTGCCAATAAGAGGTTGGTAAATAAAATTTTTGCATATGGAATTTTATTTAAGCAAACTACTTAGATAAATATACACCTATCCATCTCTGTATATTCATCTGTCCATCTCTGTCAGATCTCCAAAAAAGATTGTTGACTGCATTGCTTAGCTGTTAAGAAAAAAACCCCAAAAAACCCACCAACCAACCAAACCAAAAATGTGAAGTCCCACTGAAATCTACTTTTTTTAAAAAGTTGCTAGCCATTATAGATCCCCAAAACTTTCAGCTAGCCCCGGACCACTGAAATTTGGTCTGAAGCTTTCTATTGCAGCCCCAGGCAACTAGTTTACTTAACAAGGATTTGTTTTTTATCTCACTATATTGAATCTTGAGCTCTTTGCTCAGCATTGTTTTCAGGATTGTTTTCCTGAAATAAATTCAGTCTAGCAATGTAACGTCCTACAGAACACCAGTGGTTGGATAATCTTGTCACCAGCAAGCTGATCTGTAGTTGCCCTGGCGATGGGTTTTAGATGGAATGATGCTTAAATGCATTTTACAGATGTGAATGCACATCTATCAACTGTTAGTACATGTGGATAAACCTCCCTGTGATACATCTGTAAATATCACTCTCCTACCTCACACATATGCCTCCTGATAGTTTAGGTTGGGTATTTTTTTCCTGGTTCATATGCTAATGTAGTTCATCTTCACGAATCTGATAAATCTTTGCCAAGCATGTCTCAGGAACATTTGGAGTTACAGCATGCATGGATGAGTATGGGAACTAATTCTAGAAGTAGCAAAGACTTGCACTAAAACTGACAGAAATCTGGAGGAATGTTGAACCCATTAACAATGCTTTTCTGTAGGAAGCTCACCCTCATCAGACAATTAATAGCAAATATTATAGTTTTCCAGTGTAGCTGTATAAACTCTGCTACATTTGTGAACTGTTACTTCCCACTTTGGAATCAGTGAAAAATGCTTTATTCATGTATGCTTAGACTTGAATAGTCTATTCTAGTACCTTATTTTTGGTAATTACAAGTAAGCTATAATAAAATATATTTTACAGGGTACCAGGACTAGTGTGTAGCATATTGCCATAACAAGAAGGAAATCAAAACTTTATTGGTTATAATAAAAATGCTGAAAACTGTATCAATGGGAAGTTAAGTTGGGCATAACTCAATTAACTAATTCAGAAGCCCTAACACAGAAAAAAAAAAAGAAAAAAGAGACTGGTTTAGCTAAGTAAGTAGGAAGAAAAGGGATGAGGAATTGATTTGGTGAGAAGGTGACAACAGTAAACTCGCTCTCAGTGTACTTCCATCTTGTCAGTGATAAACACAATATGAAGGCGAACAGGTTTTCCTGTCTTTCATAGAAAAGAATCTGCTATAAGCCATAGCAAGCTGAACTTACTGGGTGATGTATGTCTATCTGAGGTTGTGCTCTCATGTTAAAATGCATTATAACAGCCTGTGAAGTCTTATAGATTGTGTGCCAATTAAAGCTTGAGCCAAGCACACCATTATTGTGCGTAGATTTGTCATGATGCTAGAGAAAAAATCAGTGAAATTCTGCAAATGTTTGCGATGGTAAAAAGAATCTATACCAAGACATGAATGCCAGACATTAGGGATTACGTTAGCTGAAAACTTGTCTGCTCTTTTATGTATATGTCTGAGATGGTGTGGTTGTTACAATGCTTACCTAGCATTTGAAAATTGGAACTCAGTTCTCTGCTTTAATGTATCATTAGGTGCTTTCAGATGTGTTTGTTTCCTCAGATGTCAGATGGCAATGGCTGTGCTTTTTTCTCCTCGTTTCCTTTTCTTGTTTAAAAAGGGTAAAACCTTGAAGGTTATGGAGTATCCTTGTATTATCATAATGGAAGCTAACAAATTTACCTGACTGTTTTGCAGAGACAAGACTCTTTCTCTTTCGTTAGTAATCTGAAAAAGGCAAAGGGGGAGCTTTTCAGGTAGCTTCTTAAAGGGTCATCTCCATAGCCCCATTACCAAAGACACAACCAAAAACCCCTCACAGAAAAACCCAATACATTATAAGAGAAACTTCAAATTCAATAATGAGAATTGTTATAAATTTATCCTTTTCTTCAGTTACATGAAAGCCATATGCAACAGTGGTGTGCTTTCAATATTCTGTATAACTGTCCCATGAAGCATAGAATATGAAGACCGTGAAAAATCTTTCTGGGTTCCTCCTCATTTAAGTTCTGAAATAGTCTAAGTCAAGTTGGGCCATCTGGTTTTTAAGCAGAAATAGGCATGTAAATATGATTTTTTAACTTTGGAGAAACATTGTCAGTATATACCCTGTTCAGTGTACCTCATTGTTCTTCAAATGGGTTTATTTGTAACTATACCTAGGACAAGAACCCATTTCCTGATTTTAGGTCCATCGGAGTCCTAACAAACTTTACACAGTAAAGAAGAAAAGGAGAGAACCTGTGTGCTTTGCATACATGGATTATTTTAAGATGTTAGGGTCACTGGGACTCTCTGGTTATGACAGAGGTTAGTGTTCATAAACAGACAAAACCAGCAGCAGGTAAGTGTGTGCATCTCTGCTGTTCTGGTTTGAGCCTTTGTAGGTACATGCAAAGACCTTGCCCTGGCTGACATGCAGAGGTGGATTTGTATCCTCACTCTCTTCAGCTCTTTTTTTCCAGACACTTCTAAATGGATCACAGATCCGTCCACAGCTGAACACATCTATGCTTCCTCTCTGTAATAAGACAACAACTTCTCCTGTTGAGCTCTGCCCCTATAATGTTGCAATCAGACATCAGAGTCTGATTGCCATAATTGTGTGCCTAATTTGCATTCAGAATTACCAAGATTATGCATGTCAATTAGGTATTTGAGTCCACAATTAGATACTGTAAGTTCTGGTAATTGCAAATGGAAATTAGGCATGTAGTTGCATGCGACTGTGCACACAGTTGGACAGATACCCAGTTCAAACTCTAGGAAATTCAAATATTAATCTACAAGGGCACAACAGGACAATAGAGAAAAGCTGACATGAACCAATATTATTTCTTCTGCAGTTTGTTACTAATAAGAGCTATTTAAGATGTAAAGATTAAAGTATGCTTTTTGACTTCTTAAGAGTAGAGGACTCCTGCTTTCTGGGATCTGTTTGATTTCTGAAAGTTCTTGAAAGTGGAATGGAGGTGTTCCATTCCAAAATCACTTATTCTTTTTGTTTAAATTGACATTTCAGTGCTTAAAGTCCTGATATTTTTTCATTACTAGTAGGATTGAAATGTGCTTTTCTGTTTTTCCTTGCTCTTGTAAGTGACAAAATTATTGAGTGGCAGCTGGAGACACGTGTAGGCAAGTTATAGAGAAATTTTGAGATGCATACTAGTTTGAAACTTTGGTTTTCTTCTACACAAAGAATAAATTGCTATAAAAATGCCTTTTCCAGTAACAAAGGTGGGGAATATAGTGTGGCTTTCAGGGAATGGCTGTACTGAGTGGACACATGAACTAGGAAAAAATGAGTGTTTTGAGATTTGGATTTTTGTCATACAATTTTTCCTTGAAACAACAGCAGAACAGATAATAGTTGTGTCAATAGTATACCCTTTGAAGTCAGAGTAAGTTACCACTCTTTAAGAGGGTAAAAAAACAGTCTGTGTGAAAGTACAACAGTACATTTTGATTGTTTAATAGTAAACAGCCTCAGGTAGATGTAGAGAGAACAATCTGTGGAAGCTATTCTTTGCGCTGCCTGTAAAATGATTTCTTTTTGCAGGGATCCAATTAATGCCACACATCCAGGGCATCTGGTATGATAAAAAGGGAAACAAAGAAATATTAATTTACATGTTGTGTGATTTTTCCAATGGGCATACAAAGTGTGAAATTCTCAAAAAAAAACAAAAGACAAGACAGAATGGAGATGGTTAAAAAAAAATCAAATAAAAAAACTTCATAAACCTCCAGACAGAAAAAGACCAAACCACACATTCATTTTAGTTATTTAATCCTTTTGCAGAATCACCTTGTAGCATCTGTTGAGTCTGGAGTCCGGAGACAGAAAATATTGATTTGTTAAAATTCACAGTGAATGAAATAGATTTTTGACTTTTTTACTAATTTGTATCAGACAAACATCACTATTCTATTTCTTCATATGTCAACAGTGTATTTTTCAGAACCTCTCCATATATAGCTATGGCAAGAGAAAATATTTGTTCTCCTGACAGATCGCGTGAACTGAATTGTACACTGGAGACGATACTGTTTACTAGTAATTTTTAGTGATCAGTTTATGTTGTATATTCATACTTGATGATGTATGTGCACTGTAATAAGCGTTCCACAGTACGTGTCTATGAAATGTCCAGAGATTTTATAGACTGTTTTGGTTTTTTAATACCAAAATAATTCTTATTTGAACCAGTAATGTATTCCAAAGAGAAATATAATTTGTAATAAATCTTTATTTTAACATATCTGATTTATGATTTGCTCTTTAAGGTAAGATTAGAAACTTATTTCCAGTACAAAGATTTGGCTTTATCAGTTTTCAGAGAACTCCTCTGTTTTGGAGTGAATCCCTGTGTTAGTAGGGAAGCATCTGTGGTAACTCTAAGCTAACCTTAGTTCCATGTATCTGGGAGAGACGTGCTGTGAGCATAGGGCTGCTTCAGCAGCTTTAAGACATCTGGTCAACACAGAACTTTGATGTTATGAAGCTTTACATATTTAATGAAAAATAGTTGTATTTTCTGAGTTTCTGAAAAGCTTTAATGACTTTAACAGTCCTGTGCTGTAGTTAATCCTTTTGTGTATGGACCAATGGCTACTAATGCATTAAAGTTACCCTCAGTACTGTAGTCACTAGGCTCTGAATCTGACCACTGGTCAGTCGTTGCATGCGTTGTGCTGCTGACCATTGCAGTAGCCCTGGTCTGGGAAAGTTTAGTGTGACTTCAAGAGTCAAAAGGATTAACTATAAAATTAATTTGGTTTATGAATTAGCTTTTATAAATCAGTCATTTAATCTTCAGAAGTAGATATAAAGAATTCAGAAATCCTTAATCATTGATATCAACATGTGTGTTGTATCAGTACTGACAAATAAAGCCCTCTTGTTCATATTTCAGCACTTCAGGGAACACCTTGACAAACTTTTTGCAAAAGGAATTGGAATGCTGGACATTGCTTTAAATGAAGCTTTCAATATGCTTAATGAAGTAAGTTCACACTTTTCAGACTTATGCTGCTGACACCTTTCTTGCTGTTTAGCAATTACTGTCAATTTTAAGATAAATTAGGACTCAATCAAAAATGTGACGATAGTAAAATATTATCTATAGAACAAGAATTGTACATAATCTATATGTAGTGAAAGATATAAACTAATTTACATTTTTGTATGCATACATTTTATATTAATTTATTAGATTTGGTAAAACTTGCTATACTACAATGAAGCTTAGTAGGGATTAGTAAAGAAAGCTGGGAAAAAATGTACAGTGCATTTTTACTTTAAATAAAGATGCAATTTAGGCATATGCTGACTTGAGTTTTCTTTATGTCATGAGGACAGTTTAGTTTCTCTTTTTGCTTAGCATTTCCCAGGCCATTTATTTTTCAGCTTATTTAGCCTTAGTAGACCCTATGTCTTAAAAATCATATACCTTTACAATAATATGCATTCTAACTAACCTCAGTTGAATTTTAAAAATGCAGACAAACTAGTCACAACTCATGAATTAACAGAAGATCAAATAAAGATTGAGCTATGCCAACAGATGTTTTTAGAAACTTTATTATTGTCACTCACATATACCGTGGCTGTTTTGGAAAGAAGTACTTCAGTCACAAATACAAGAAGAATATTTATTTTTTCTCCTTTTGTTTTTCTTTTCTCCTTCTGGTCCCTTTCCTTTCCTCTGGTCCACCTCCTTCACGTTTTCCCTTTTTTCAACTGAGCTTATATCCATTAAAATGTTGTAAAGTGTTTACTTAAGTATGGTAATTTATTTTGGGGAAAAAATTGAAATCTGTTGGTCTGCTGGAAAAAGAAAATCTAATCTAAAATAAGTAGCAAACTCTCTTTTGATTGAGGGATGTATCTTGCAAATGAGATCTGAAAACAAAATGTTCTCTAAAGGGTTTGACTTCACAAGTGTGCCTCGCTTTATACTGTAGGAGTAACTATTTGGTTCCAATTCCTTTGTATTCATCTAGAAGCACAATACTGATCAGTTCTTTTCTGGGCATAACATCCTGAAATGAAAATCCATTTTCCTTCACTCACTGCCCACATGTTCACTCAGACAGTGTGGAAGTAATTCCTTCATGTGATACATGCCAAATATTACAGTGGGTGAAGCTAGGTGTTTGTAGAGGATTTATTAAGAAGTCCCATTGTGGTCACTGAATATAGTATTAGGAAACAGATAGACAACAGTAAATAGCAATCAGCCTCAATATAAGAGATTTTCCAAATCTCTGTAAACTGAAAAAAATGAAAGAGAGTGATCATAAAGACCTGAGATTGTTTTGTTTTGTTTTGTTTTAAAATCTAGGAGGCAACTGAAGTTATAATGATGAATGTGGTACAAAAATCTCATTAGATAAACTGATAGTTTTGAGGATAAAGGAAACTGATATCCCAGGTACTGAATGGAACCTGAAATGAGTACAGCTAACCATTTTCCACTTTGTGTACACTATGTGACCTTTATGTGCCAGAATTCTATCCTTGTGAATTATGGGTTAGCTAGGGATGTCTCATCAACATTAAAAAAAAAAAATGGTGGGCAGGGTAGGAAGGGGGAAAAATTAAAAAGAGGGCAAGAAAAAAAAAAGGAAAAAGCTTTGTTTTACAAAAATACTCTATTAAGATTCTGGTTGGATTTTAGAATGGTTCAGGGGTTACACAAATTAAACTCAGTTAATTTTGTCTTGTAATTACCTTTCAGTATTTGCCTAGGTTTTTAAGACTTGAAGATGACTAATACTGATGTCTTTGAAAGGCATGTTTAAAAATCCACTTCCAAATTCTTTCCAATCATCAATTTATGCAGTGTAAGAATATAGAAGTGCTTGGTGCAGTAGTTAGGCACCTACTATGTCATGTGACAAGTGCAATTATCTCTTTTGGTGACAAATGTGGTTTTTACAGTGATTACCTTTAAAAAAATCATAGCCAATTAAATAAACTTCTGTGACATTTCGAAGACTGTTAATCACAACCAAATGCTGTGAATGTCAGGATGCATTGAAATTTTTGCTGCTAACTGATGAATCACTGAGTTAATTGTAGTTCATCATACGGCCCTTGTCATTTTTATTATTATGGAAAACACTTCCATCACTCCTGCTATTCAATAAAATTAAAGTTCTAGACTAATATGAAAAGATATTACTCATCAAAGCATTTGAATTTAATCTCATTCTTCAAAATATTCAAACAGATAACTACATAGAATAACGCAGATGCATACAGAATGCTGTTTTAAAATAAATACATGAGGGCATACCTTGTCTATTTCAAAATATGTTGTCCATATAAAGAATATATCCCTTGACAAAGTAGCTTCGTGTCTCTGAGAAAATATTGGATCTAAGATCATGCTAATGAAAGAATCCCACTTTAATAATTCTGGGTCTGTTTAAGACTGGAGAATGACTGAAGGATTTTAAGGATAGCTGCCTTTACAGGTATCACAGATAAGAGTTTTCACACAGGTGGTGACTAGAATATGGCTAACTTTGTAAACCCACATTAGTTTCCCATCAGATAATGTGTTTCTGTTACTGTCTGCTGAGGTTCCTGTTTGATCAAAAGCAAACTGATCTGGAGAAGACCTGCAGATGATACAAATGATTGTTGAATGATACCTGTAGATGTGATTACTCAGATATAGAAATGTCAAGGCAGAAGGAAGGAGGACAGAGCACTGCTGGAACCCACCATCCACTCCCTTTCCTACTGCACGCATGTCTACAAAGATGACATTTTCAGAAATCAAGAATTTTTTTGGGAAAAATGTTTTGGGAAGAACAGCAAATATGTAAGGGTGAATGGACTGCAGAAAGTTTAAGGACAGAGCAGTTCCTGGTCCAAATCAAACTAGAGTACTCCAAATAAATTTTATTGAGTTCAGAAGCAGTCAGAGTCCCTGCAAGGTAATTCACCTTTAAATTAAAATACTCATCCTTGAATGGAGCCACCCTTTTTGGGCACTATTCAGCACAGATAGGCTGATGATGTGGGACAAGATCTTCTTGACTTTCTCAGTAACAAGAGAAAGGTCCTGTGTGACCTCAAAGTCAGTAGTGTACCTGAAAATTACATAGGAAGAGGACTAAAGGGGATTGTTCCTTCATTAGCATGTATTCAAATGTTAGCCCAATCTATCAAGAGTTGTGTGTAATGCCCTAGTTTATTGATCTTTTCACAAATTTGGGTTTTTTTAAGTGTTCATACAGAGTAATTTAGAAAATCAAATAATTATCCAACTCTACATTTCTTTTGTTAAAAGCCAGATGTTTCACCTAAGTTCCTTGAATATATAAGACAATACACAGCCAAATAAGAAACTATTCTGCATTAAGAGCAAACAGAGACACAAAAATAGCATTAACACACCAGCTCCAGAATCAAGAGATCAAAGCTTATGCTATGGCTCAGTCCAGTTTACTTGCACTTTGACCAGGAGAAATTTGGATTTGTACAACGGTACAAATGCTCCAAATGCTTTGCTTTGCATGCTCCAAATGATACATTGATTGCTGTCTAAGTACATGTGCTCAAGTACTGATGTTCAGCAGCTTGAATTACTTAGATGTATTCATATTGAGAAACAGGAGAATCTGAGAATATATAAATATTAACTTGGTTCTCCCAGATAAACATTTTATGAAAAATAACATATGGAATGTGATACTGAGTGGATATGAGTGCCATATGAATAGTCTTATGTCTCTCTCTAAGTGGTTTATCTTCTGTACTTTGCAGTAAAGCTACTGGTCATTCATTTCTTCTTTTTGTGTAGCTTGTTGTTTTAAAACTAGATTTAAATCAAAGCAAACCCTATGTAGATGCATGAGGATATATCATCTATCTGAAATAAAGGAATATACTTTAAATTGTAGGAAGTGCTATATTTACGCATGTTTCATATTTTTCAAGGTAGTAAAATGGGGGGATATAATGAATCCTGATTCTGTTACACAATTTGAAGTTACAATTCGGTAAAAACACAATATCTATGATAAAATATTTCTAACCTGAGACTTTTTCACCTACTTCTAAGCATGCTAGAGATTTGACAAGATCTATGTTTATCCAGTGCGTTCCTATTTACCTTCATCTAACAGGAATGTGCTCTAACTGTTTCCTTTCACAGTTTAATCACACAGGACAAGGAAGTATTTGCAGCCAAGCCATAATGTTGATTACTGATGGAGCTGTGGACACATATGATACAATATTTGCAAAATATAATTGGCCAGACAGAAAAGTAAGTATATTATTACCTTTATTTGATTGAAAACCCAAAGCTTCATATGTAATATAAAGTGTATGTCTATTGAAAAGTCAGTAACAATCTTTCTAATGATCTAAAAATGATTTTGGATAACCGGATGTTTCACTGATGACAAAAATGATGCTTATGTGATATTACTCGAGGGTAGAGATGGCCTTTTACTATAGTAATGGAGTTAGGATGATAAGATATTAAGGAAATATTTCCCTCCAGGGCACATTTTTGACTATTATATAATGTTTCCCCTATAAGACATCATTAAATATCAAAACCTTTTCATTTGCCCAAAATACTCATCAATAATTCAATGTTTTTGAAGCTAAAGAGAGGTATGTACTGTGGCCAGTGAGCAATTTACTGTGACAGAAAAAGGAGATGTAGTACTCAGATTTTTTAAATTTCTTTATTTGGCAGACTGACAGGTAGAGTTGGAAATTGGTGAGATTTCATTAAAAGTATTTTTGGTTCCATTGATCTGTATAAAGAAGCTTGTCCAGAATTAAATTACCTTGTAATATAACATGTTGTCGTGGTTTAGGCCCAGTGCTTAACTGAGCCCCACGATGCCCCAAAAAGGGCTAGTCAAAATAAGGACTGAGAGGGCTTCTCAACACTTAAAAAGGTCACAGTTAAAAGACAGACTCATCATAAGGAATAAAAACAAAACAATTTTAATTTGTTACCAACATCAGAGTAAAACAATGGGGGATGCAACCAGATCGTAAAGTCAAAACACCTTCCCCCCACCCCTCCCTTCTTCCCAGGCTCAGCTTTTGTTCCTGGTTTTTTCACCTCCCCCCACTGTGCCCTGAGGCACAGGGGGATGGGAGTGGGGGTTGCAGTCGGTCTGCCCACAGCTGCAGTTTCCCTCGTGCATAAAACTGCTTCAGCCCAAGTCCACAAAGCTCCAATGTGGGTCTGTCCACAGACAGTTCCCTCACATACGAACTGCTCCAGCATGCACTGCCCGGAGTCACGGCTTCTTCAGGGGCAGCCACTGCTCATGTGGCTCTGCCCCACTGGTGAAACTCTACAGGCTGCAGGCAGTCGACCGGGCTCTTGCCATGGGTTGCAAAAGGGGAACCGGGGCTCTGCATCCTCCTCCTCCTCCCTCCTCTACTTTCTTTCCTTCAACCGACCTTGGTGTTTGTTTGTTGTTTTTTGTTTTGTTTTGTTTTTTAAGTTGTTCTCCTCAGGCCCCACTCCTTTCTCAGCTGCAGGTCTCTTCTGATAGTTCTGAAGAATTCGTGGCTCTCTCTTTTCCAGGATGGAGCTGCAGTGGGGCTTAAGTTGGGGTCGGGCAGAGCCGGGACTGTGCTGATCAGGGCCAGTGCCAAAAAGCATGCCCTGCACCCCCCTTAAATACATGATTTTGCAGGGGCACTGATTGGCTTGGCCCTGGTCAGAGGTGGGTCTGACAAAGGCAAAGGGGGAGCTTTTCGGGTAGCTTCTTAGAGGGCTATTTCCATAGCCCTTCCCCCATTACCAAAGACACAATCAAAGGCCCCTCACAGTTAACCCAATACACATGTAGATGTTTTATGGTAGTGCAGAAATGCCTTGAATTTTCATGATGAGAAAGCTATACTATGCCTCACGTTTGAATATGAAATAATTTCCTTCTGTACTTTTTATCTTCAAGTTTTGGGACTATTTTAGGAAGTTTTCCTTAATTTGAGATATCTGCTATGTTACATGCCTGTGAAAGCAACAGCCTCACCCTTCAAAGTGCAATTTGAGCAAGTAATTGATTAGTATGAGTGTGCTGCATGTGGTTTCGGTATTTTGTGGAAAAAAAGTATTAGTTTTGATTTGTAGTTTTTAGTCACATTTCTGTCATTTATAAAATGATATTTATTTTCTTTTCTCTCTTTTCTTGTTTACCTGAACTAAACCTTATTTATTAGAAATCACTGAGCAATAAGAAATGGAAAATTGGTGATTTTTTACCAATCTTGTGAAAATGTTCTGTCAATTACTGTCATTTTGTGTAGTAAAAATGACATAAAAACTATTCTACTTTTTGTTGGTCAAGAGGTTTTTATTCAGAGAATGTAGAGTGACAGGGAGACAAATAATGGACTCCAGACAACTCTGTAAGAGTTATAAAATGAAGACCTTTATTTTATCAGAAGCTGCGCTTTTAAAGTCAAAAATCCCTTAGTCATCCTACATAAGCATTTCTACTGGTTTCATATATGTGTCCATATTGTCTAAGCTAATACATGATTGATTACTATCTTACACACGTGTCACCGCCCACATCCGCTTCCGGTTGGTTTACTTCCAGGTCGTTCTCTTGCTGCATCGCTGTACTTCCTCATTCTTTATCCCCAATGTCATTTTAAGGTGATCATTCTAAATTACACAATTCTATATAATCATGTTACATGCCTCCGGTCACGTACTATTTCAACATTGTATAGTCATGTCCATTTTGCTCAAGAAGTGTTCCCACAGTAGAGTAATAACTAAGTGCAATCTGAAGATCTATTTTTCTCTTCAGATACCTTGCTCACTCCTTTTATGTAACTTCATTCTCTAGAAGTAAGTTTATACTCTTTGTGATTTTGCAAGGACATGCCAGGAAGTATGTCGTGTTTAAAAGAATGCAACGATGTCTCAGTATTTGCATATTCTGAGGGGAGCTGTAGTACTTTTCATGTCATTTGATGCTAGCCTTTGTGTGGCGGGAGGGATAAAGAAGTTCAATATTTAATCAATGCATGAAGATGTAGATTTAGATATTATGAAAGAAGTTTCACTGGGTATCAACATTTGTCTATTTTGGTATTTATCACTGGGTCACATCTCAATTGGCAATGGGAATATTGCTGAAATATAACAAATATTTGTTTCTCCTCTGTGACATACAAGAAGTACCTGCTTGAAATGTGGTAATCAACTATTTGTGTTAATTTCAGCTATAGGCTTCAAAATTTACTCTTAATACTTTAGTCAAATCTTGTAATGGTTCAAGATTTGCATGATCAGAAGATATATGAAGAATTTTCATTAAGCAATATACAAATTTAAGTTAAATTTAAACAAATTAAGTAGGGGGTATGAGGAATATGACTGGATCTAAATTATCTTTGGAATTTCAATCTATGTTTCTGGCACCTCCCCTCTCCCACTAATTTTACCTCCTTTCTAGTTTTGATATGACTGAGTGACTTTGTAGGCTAGCGTTAGCTCTGTTCCACTGGAAAAGATGCTTAAAAGGAGCTTTAAGAAAAGAAAAAAAAGTCTTGTTTCTTATTCAATTGGGATATTTTCTGATGTAAGTTCCTAAGTCCTCAAATGTTCCATGAGATCATTTTGCTTTATCTAGCAAGCAGTGGTGTCTAAGGAGATTTGCAGAATCTCTCAGATGGACATGCCTCAGATGACTTGTATTTTCTTATACTGTGAAGTTTGTTCCTCTCTTTAGAATGGGAAGAGATCATGGGGAAACTGTCTCTATCACATGAAATCAGTAAGGAAAGAGTTCTCTGAAACAGTCAGCTCACTATTTTCACACAACCATTTGCTCTATATCTTTCATGTGTAAATCAACAGCTATATCTGAGATAACACTTAGCACAGCTGTTGCAATAAGCAGCAAGACACGTTTTCCTTTGGGTTTATTTCTACAGAGGCTTTGCATGAAAAATCCTAGCTTATCCAACAAGGATACAGTGTTTAGGGAGTAGCTTTTACTTAATGCAATTTTCCACCCAACTCTTATTTAATGTATTATACAGTCTTTAAAATTCTATATTAGAAAATATGTACAAAAAAATCATTTTGTCCTCTTTTCAGCCTGAAATATTTCAGTATGAGAAATGTAAAATATTTCCATATGTATGAATCAGAGCATTAGAGCTTTCAGTATTCTTTGGTTTTGTTGTTCTAGAAAGGAAGAATTCTTGAAAACACAATACTCTACATATTCACAGTGTCAGTGTGCCTGAAAATTATGCATGATGTGCACACTTCAAGATCGTCTGCTTTTGCACTATACCATCTTTATTATCTCCAAATCCATTTTTGATATATGTAAATAAAACCCTTGAAGTGCTTAGTAGTTTTCTTTCTCATGTTTTTTGTTCTCTATTCATCTATACATTGCCTTGCCATCTTTCTTATAACTTAGGGATTTTCTGCCATTTTGGTACTGTAGTGGACAGTTACGGACAAACTTACTACTCTGATTGAGATAAGTTCTTAAGTTTCTGTGTACCTCAATTACTTTGTCAGCAAAGTACCTATTTCAGTTATGTTTTCTCTAATGTTAGGTAATATTAAATGTGTCATCATTAGTTACAGCAGAAACATTGTGTTGTCTTATAGAAAGGAACAAGCTTTTCATATAACTGTGAGGACTTTGCCAGTCACCATCTAAATAGCAGTTAATATTTTCTTTTTTTTTTTTCAAGCCATCTATATCTTTTTTTAAAAAGGTACTGTGTAAACAGGGATAACAGTATGTTATTACATATTATTTTAGATGCATTTTGCCTGACAACTGATTAGAAAGCGGCTTCTTTCTGATAATGTATTGAGTAAAAACTGTGTTGCAATAATTTTGAAAGGGATTAATGTGGCTCCAATTAAATCCTCAAAGTATCTTGAATTAAGTACTTGAGTTTCTGGTGGGGGGGGGAACATCAGCCTGATTTTGTGTATGAGCTAGACAATTGTGACTATCAAGACTATTTAAAGTTATCTTCTGAATGGTTTCCTTGAAAGAAGGAACACTTTCATTTTACTGTTTATTTTGTGAGTCCCTATCTCCCTCACCAAGAACAACAATTTCCAACGTTTTCTTGATATCTTCTGCTACTTAAAATGTAAATCTAGTAGATGCTATTTTTGTAACACACTGTTTTATTTGTGTGACTAAGGATCTAAGTTGTTAATGTCTATTTCCTCTTTTTTATGAGTCCATACATGCAATCTTGCACCTTAAGGACCTAAATTCTCACACATTCTAAATAAGTTGATGCTATATACATAATTTTTCTCATTCATGAAATATTCAGTATTTTCAAGCTTCTGTATTTAATTCATGGTAGCTTTGTCACATGAAGTACCAAAAAGTGAACAATTAATCTGAAAAAGTAAATACATCTACACTTAGTATGTTGTATAAAAGCCCATGTTTTCACCATGTATCAGAAAAAAGTATTTAAAAATAATAGCACCAAGAATGTGTTTGTTTACAATTACAACTGTAATATAATTGCAATACTTGTTTTTTTTTTCTTTATGCCTTTTTACAGGGACAGGTAGTGATAGACGGGTAGCGATAGGATGAGGGGTAATGGCTTTGAACTGGAAAAGGGTAGATTTAGACTGGATATTAGGAAGAAATTCTTGACGATGAGGGTGGTGAGACACTGGCACAGGTTGCCCAGGAAATTTATGGATGTCCCCTCTCTGGAAGTGTTCAAGGCCAGGTTGGACAGGACTTTGAGCAGCCTGCTCTGGTGGGAGGTGTTCTTGCCCATGGCAGGGGTTGGACTGGATGAGCTTTAAGGTCCCTTCCAACCTAAACCATTCTATAATATGATTCTGTGTTCTATTTGAGGAGAAAGCTTTTAAGTCTCAAAATATCTTTTTGATGTCAGAACAGTATGTCATACTTTTACTGTATATTATTGCTTCTACTATTGTATCCAAATGCACTATTAGAAACCAAGCAAAATGCTGTACTTACATATTTCACTAGGTACCTTATTCTATTCTAAAAGCATGAAAAGACATTGTTGTTGTGCAGTGGGGCAGGCAGGCAAGTGGGTGTGACTACAGATGAAGATAGCTCTTCAGGTTTGCTCCCAGAAGTAAGTAGTACCACTAACTGTCTCTTCTTAATAACACAATCCTACTCCTCTCTATTGGAAAATTTCAGAAAGTAACTCATGGAAAATTCCAGGAGGATTAACCTTTTAAATGTTGCTGAAATGCTATAGCATATCTAAAAACTAAACTACAATGAGTTCAGAGATACCAGAGCTTCAAGCCCTATCATGCTCTCTGTTGAAAGCCATTTTAGTCACTAATTAAAAATTAATAAACTTAGAATAGAAAGTAAATATTTAAATAATATTTTACAGGTTTAGACATTTTTAATATAGCAAGGCAGTTCTCAGTACGCTGTGACGTTGCAAAGGAAAATAGTATAGTAAATCCTCTTGTATAAATGCATGAGGAAACACTTTAAAACCCTAGTGACTCACCAGCAACTCTCTAAAGTCTCATGATCCTTTTCCTCCACTGGCTAAAATAACCAAGTGCCTGCATATTTTGGAGCATGGGTCCATTACTCTCCTTCTTTTCCTCATTGTTTTTATGTGGCTATAAAGTTCTATACTTCTATAAAGCCCTTCTCCTCATTGTTTTGGAGAAGCCCAAAAAGGATTTCATCCATGACCATGATTCAGGACAGAGTCTAAAATCCCATTGAGATCAAGGGGAAGTAGGTACGTGATTGAAGTATATAAGCAAATATTTCTGTGAATTTTCAGTTTGGATGCAGTATTCTAGTATTCCTTTGTCGTACAAGTTTATGCTGCACTCACAAGTGGTCAAGGAAGCAATCTTTGTGAGCTGAAATGGATGTTCTGCTCCAAAGAGCCTGAGAGCTCTTTGCTTGGTGATATTGTACCACATGCAAAATCTGGAAAAGAAAGCTAAAGAATCATCTAATCAGTTGAACTATTCCTTCCTTTGGGTTTGTCCTTTGATCCTGAAAAGCATCTGTTTTCATAATTATCTGAAATAGCTATGTGCTGTGATAGATATATGCAAAACCAGAAACAATAAACACTTACTACTTAGCAAAGTGAAATGGAAACCAAAATCCCACTTAAATTTTCTAGAATTAAATCCAGCTAGACAGGCTAGAAGTCTTTCCTGAATTTTGTCGCTGTTGATAAGAAGGATGAATGCACTCTAGAATTCATGCTTGCCTTTTCATTTATAAAAACAAACAAAATCTGAGTTGAAAGTACTCTCACATTCACTTACCTTATTCATTATTCTGCAGCTGCAGAGAAATATTTTCTTACTGCTTATGAAACATTGCAACAAGGCAGAGATTTAAGATGTTTTTTGTCAGTGCTAACACTTTAAGTAGGGTGAATATAAAGAATAACTGTGATAACATCTCTATTCCTACTGCTGAATGAGTATGATGCAGAAAGACCTAACAGCTAATGTCGCCTACCTCTGAATAGAACTGTTGAATTTACAAATAAATAGTTTCTTGACTTTTGAGTATTTATACCTGCTTTTGCATCTGATTGATATGAAAAATTTCACAGTCTAGAAGGTCTCTGGCTCTATATATAGTATTTAAAATTACAATTGAATCCAGAGATTAGCACCTCAAAATCTGCTGGATTTAGATTTGATTTCATAAAAACATGCTATATTTTAGACAATAATAATCAGTTGGTAACTCCTTAGCTTTGAGACTTTAATGTATACTTAGACAGGATCAATATTTATATTATATTTAGTAATATATGGCATTATGCTTGCTTTAATACTTAAGAAAATGCTTTAACATTACTGGTGACTACTGGTCACTTGGTCGCTAAAGAACTTTATTGCAATCCACTAATTTATATTAGAGATCTGTGAAATAATTATTTAGCTTTAATAATGCTGCTTTTTATCTTTTTTTTCACTCTTTAGTGAGTTTAGAGATGATCAGCAATCTATTAGCTTCAACTGGTGAATACAAAAGGAAAGTCTGAGGTTTGAGTGTGTGCAAAATTCCCCAAACATTTAGATTCTGCGATAGGACAGGAAAGAATGCTTTCCTTACTCTCCTTTAACAAAGGCAATGAAAACATGACACGTTTTCATTGCCTTTGTCTGAAAACCATCCTGAAGACAAACATGAAATTAAATGGGTGCTGTGAAAACAGGCTACAAGAAAATGGGTAGCTGCATTATGGCATCACACCTATGACAAATAATCTTTTTCTTCATGCCTTCTATCCACAAGGTTACAAACCTCTCTGCAGATTTTTAACACAGCTTAGGAACCTGCTGATATTGGCAACACGGAACATTAGTACTGCAAATTGAATGTCTCTTGTACAATGTTGTCTGGATGTTATTAAATTGATTTTTTTTTTCTAAAAGGACTGAAGTGCTTCAGGGGCAGATGTTATTACTGCTACATAAACCATATGATTTATTACTGGTTATCTCCAGAACAAAAGAAGGTCCAGACGCTTTATAGGTCTTTCAAGGTATGACATAACTTACATCAATTAGCTATCTTTTTAGGTACTGCTGCAGTGTGATGAAAGATGGGGTACGAGTTCAAACAAAAGTTCTTGATTTGGGGATAAAGAGAAACAATTCCTCACAGAAACACTGTAGTCCTAGTTTCCTGCCCCATCTGCAGGTTGGGGGTTTTTTTGGAGGGAAGAAAAAGGTTTAGATAAATATTATTTTCTTCTGCATTTTTACTTCTTCCTTTTAAAGAGAGAAAGAGGTGGGTAGGTTTCTGTTTCAGTGAATGCTTTATTTTTTTCCTTTTTTTTTTCTTCTTCTGGAACTACCAGAGTGCTGGCTATGAACTGGGCACAAGTATTCCTACTTGTATTCTTTAATATGACACTCAAGGTAGTTAAGAATTCTTTTCTAGGCCAATGTAAATTTAATTTGCCATGAAGAAACTTTTTCTGCAATGCTTCAAACCAAAAACTGAGGAAATGTTTTTTGTGGAGATAAGGGTAGTTGAATCTTATCCTCAGGGTATATGTGGACTGCCAAAGGAAGGATTACTGCCTCTCATTTACAGAGTTATGTGGTTGGCTAGAATCATGTGGTGGCTAATACTTTCTGAATGTTTTAAGAATTTTAGTTGGGATGATCATTCGTACACAATGTATATCCAAAGTGCCATTACCCTCTTAATGTTTGTCATGTAATCAGAGGTAGATATAAAAGTAAATTGCCTATGAGTCACACAGAGTATCTAATAAACAATGGGCAAACAAAATGGAGTATAACTCACAGTATGAAATAGATTGTCTAAAGAACTTTTTGGGAACTCATGAGTATTAATAACCCAAGAATCATTACTTTTGCATGTAAAAAATAAGAGTTACAAAACCTAAGATGAAATAAGTGTACATAAAACATGCCTGGATGACTACAAGTAATCACTATTTGCATCTGGCATAAACTCTGTATCACTGAAATATGTGGCTGAAAGCCATTATTAATGAGAGAGACAAAAGTATTCTAAGTAAATATCATAATAAGAACCTGATATCTTATGGATTCTGTTTACTAAGCCACAAAATGAATATAATAAAACCTAAGCTGATATTTGAAGTGCTGGTCTTAATTAGGTCTTAATTTGAAAAGTAATAATTAAATTTTGTGGAATTATTATGCCAAAACCAAAACAGTTAAAGTAGGCATAATAATTGCACATATATGCCCATTTCATTCTGTGAACTATATCTATTCTTGAGGTAGTGTTTTTTGTGAAAAAAATTGAAGATTATGTTGGACTGAATATTTTCCCAAATTACCCATTTAAAGTTCTTCTGGAAGCAGTTGAAATTACTTGAATCTATATTAATGGTTACATTACAGAGGAGAGCCTTGGTGAAAAATAAGCTGGTGAAACATACAAAGCTATGGTTATGCTCAGTCATCTCTGTTTCCTTCACCTGTAGCCTGAAATAAGAAAGATATAATAGATCTACAACCCTGCTTGCTTTATTAGGTACTTTCTGTTCTGTAGGGCATAAGATACTAAGTGAAAACTTCTCACTGATTCTACGAACAGGCGAGAGTGAAAACTTAATATATATTTTCAAGTAAGTTTTAAAAAGCTGTTCTTATGATGTTTTAGGCATCTGTTATAGCTTTTAGAATATACTGCAATAAAATTTCAATTTCCTATTTTTTATTTTTTAAATGCAAGGTTAAGATTGAATCAAACACAATATTATGTAGTGGACAAGCAGTAATGGGATTAAAGACATTTTTATGACTAACAAGAATGTTCACAGTTACAGGTGATATTGCAAGTAGAGAAGACAGTGCTATGGTGAGGCTTAGATAGGAAAATGTGTTATTGTGTGTTTTCCTAACCAGTAGGTCAGATTCTTTGTTAGACCAATGAGATATGGCAATTCCAGTAACCTGTAAGCAATTGCATGAAAACCACATGAGCACGAAGAATAACTGTTTTTGGACATTTTCATCTGAGAACTGAAATATATTTCTACCTAGTTTGTATGATCCATTCTTAGTTCATTCCTGTATCACCTTTCCTTTGACATCTTCATAGTCTTCTATTATACATAAATCTCACTGAATTAAAATAAGCCATAGTGTGTTGTTTTATTACCTACTGAGGCTTAAGTTAACTTCTGCTGGGTATTTACATTAAGATGAGAAGGTCGGTGAATTGCATGTTTAAATATCAAATCTCAAGAGATGTTTGTAAAGGGAATGTTATAAAGAGAGGAAGTTAAATGTTTGGTATAGTATACTCTTGCTGGCATCCCATTACATATAGTAAATGGTATTTCTTGCTCATTTTGCTCTGAGAGAACGATTTCTGCTGGTTTGGAAATATAACAGACATTGTTTATATGAAATTACTATTCATATACTGTTTTCCCAAGTACCTCTGTTATCCTTCGTGGTGTCTGGCTATAGAACAATCCCGCAATACATGCACATATATCAAGACAGTACGAAAGATTCATTACATGCAGGGGTTCATATATCTGTAGTTTAGTATTCATTTCAGCAAAATGCTTACATATGTGAATTACTGTATCTCGGCTAACCAAAGCCGTGGATTCAGGCATACTTAAAGTGCTTTACTGAATTAAGAACTAAACAAGTTATCTGAATAACCCCACCTTTAGAACTCCATTGTGGGTCCACTGATTCTTTCTGAGTTGATGGATCTTTAACTGTGTTAGAGGTTCTACACTTTGTAGAATACCCAGTTAGAGCACACTGTTTATCTCACTATATTTATACCTACTTTTTCTAAGCTGGCATAACAGCATTAACTACATTCTGAGACTTCTGAAAAACATGGCAGTCTCCATAGACTTAACTGGTGTTCTGTTCCCATGTGCAGACATCTGCTGTAAAATTGATAAAAACCTGTTCTTCTCTATGAGGTTCTAAATGCCATCGTCTCATAAAGCTCTCTATACCATAATTGTCTCTGTGCAGAACTGACAGAATGAGATTTACGCATCTTAATAAATATGTTCTGTTTCTGTGGGATAACACTTGTGCACTGACTACTGTTAAGATTTAAGCTCAGTCACAGAGGTTTCCCCTTATGAGTTCCTAAAACCTTTTTGCTGGATTTTAACACTGAAGCTGGGTTTAGTGCATTGTTAGATGCCCTAGAAAACAGAAGTCCTTACTCCGCCACCTTGTGTCATTAGACATTCATATCTTGAAGAAACATGTAGGATTTTGAATCATCTGGGACTTGTTATTGAAGAACACTTTAAAATCTGTTATAGTAGTAAAGTGTATATCCCAATGGCTGCTGTTCAGCATGTCATTATGAAAACAGAAGCAGCTATAAATACTTATAAAACACTTTGAAATTTGTGTTATATTGAGGTTCATAATAGAGAACACCTACAGAACCTATGATACTTGGAACAAGCTTTTTTTTTGAGTAAGAGTTTAACCCAGTCATTTTGTGTATTTTTATGTATATATATTAAGAAAGATAGAGGGAGAGAGAAGCCTACTGGATAAAAAAGAGGAATTTGTTTTTTAATTCCGGCTTTTCTGGGCAGTCCAAACCAGAAACCATGGAGAATTTGTTTTTGTGGAGAATTGGGTGTCTCGCAAATTGTACAGTCGACTTCTATATCTCTTGTGTTTCAATAGGATCTGGAAGTATTCAGCAACTTCTGGTAACACTTTAATGTTCACTTCACCTATTTAAAAAAAACAGAAACAGGTTCTCCTTGTTTGAGGAAAAACATTGCCTCAGACACCCTCAGAAAGATGACTGCTTTCTGTTGTCAAGAAGCCTAAAGGAAAATTTGGAGGTGTGCATGAATGGAGACAGCAGACATATCTGCTAGACAAGCTCCTGGGCATTCCTCTTGGTAAGAACAAAATATGATGGAACTGTGAGATAGAGTAGTTATTCCAAGAATTTTAAATCACGTGGTTTTGTTTTCAGCATCTGATGAAGGAGGATTTTTCATTTTTAATAATGTCCAAGGTAGTATCAGTTATGGTCTGTCTCTGTGGTTTTCAGTTGGTTTAATAATAAAAGATGTTAGTAAAACCATGAAGAATGTTTTCTGAGTATAAAGACAAAAAAATAATACTGTTTTTTCAATTAATCATTTATATTTCAGTCACTTTGGATCAATTAAATCATTAACTCTTACTAAACAAATACACATTTTCAATAAATAAACTGAATTTATATATTCAGTATGTCAGATAAAAAGCTATGAGCAGGTTTTCAACTCCTATTCTTGTAGACTTTTTCTTTCCCAAATAATAAACAAACTCATGCAAAAAAGGAATAGATGCAACATATTGTAAATTATGGAAGACCATCTGAAAGTTAACTTCTGTTATTTTCCAGATCCAAAGAAGTCTTTCCAAGAGTAAAAAGTAATACCCGATATTACAAGGAAAAGGGATAATAGAAAAGAGAGAGTAGGAATTAACAGCAAGTAAATGTGCCTTGTGCTCCCAGATACATAAATTACTTATCATATAATGCTGGGATATAGGTTAGCTGCAGCATGTCACTTATTCAAGAATCCAATCTGCCTCTTTTGCTGTATCTACAAACATCTACCAGCCTGAAAATTACTGTTGCAGTTGCCTTGCAGTAGGTGTTGGTTTTTTTCAATTCTTTTAACAAATGAAGGGAAAAATTGCTAGGCAGTTCATCTACTCTATTAACTTAATCTCCAGGAGTGAGATTAACTGAGTATACATTTATTAGTTTTGCTCTCACTGTGAAAAAGAAATGACTGAATTTTCCATAAAATGAGAGTTTTGTCTAAATACTGAAGCATCTGTGGTGGACACGGGTGAATACTGTAAACATTTGCTTTGGCTAAATCTACATCACATTTGGAGAGCAAGTTTTCATCAAATATTCACGCTATCAAGTTTTATAGGCGCAAAAATTCATGAAGATGAATTTCAACCTTTGAGAAAAAATGGCTATGATTAAATTATCTTTCTATCTGTCCATTTCTTGTTGCTTGCAATTAAAAGAGTCCCTCTTCAGTCACCAATTCGTGGCAATTTTGAGTGGGGACCACAGAATGGCTAGGGAGTTTGCATAGCCTGAGATTCCCATTGTTTTCCTGCTTAGACTTTCAATTGGATCCTATGGTTTATATTGTATTGAAAAGGTATAATTAGCTCACTGTTCAGAAATTAATATTGGTTTTTACTGAGACCAAGTTATTTTCTTCTCATTCCCCCACTTCTCCTGTTCTTATGTGTGTGTCAGTTCTACTTGCATTTGTTCTGTGCAGTGTTGGCAACACAGCCACCGGCAGCATCATGCCATTGTGTGGCCAGTAGGAATTAGTGAGGATCTAAAAATCTCTCATTATAGCTTTGATAAGGACTACACATCAGTAGAATTCAGACAATGTTTCTGTGTCTGCTTAGTCTGTATTTGAGTCATCCAAGCTGGGTCATCCAGTATCCTAGCTGGGTTTACCTTGTTTTACCAGAAAATATGTGCTCTTGGCTGTGCTGTCGCTGGAAGTCTGGCATGTGGGCAGCACACACTGCCCAAGATTTGATCAGTATAACAAAACTGTCGTGTTCCTCTCTGTTAGAAGAATTTCTTTAGAAAATAGCTCTACTTAAGACACCAATAGGAGTTTCCTTCTCTCTGTCTCCTACACAGGGAGCAATATTTGCCAAGACAAAGGGACCTGTTAGCTGCCTTGTGAAGTAAGTTTTACTTCTCTTAGCTAGAGGTAGTTTATGGCACCTTCTTGTGTGCTATTCAGTACAAATCTGTCAAAATGGGAGGTATCTCCTATTCTGGGACTTATCATGGATTTCATGGTAAGTAGTACTCACAATATCTATACAGCAAATTGAACTGTTTAAAGTTTTTTAAAAAGGGTGACAGAACTTAGTCCATAAAAAGCATAATGGCAATTTAGAAGTATTACTTACTAGTGATTTTAACAATGATATCAGTATGATTCTAATACCTGTTGTAGTTGAGGTTTTTTTATATTTCGATTCATTTAAGCAACCAAAATCAAATTTGTGCAAAATATACAAATGTGTACACAAACAGCATGAGAAAATTGTGAGTACAGAGATTTTAGCACCATATCTGATAAGACGGAATTTTTGGCTAAAAATTATACTGGCTGACTAAGTACATTTTGACATATGGCACCCCATTTTGAAACAAAGTATTTTATTTAGGCTGACCTAAATTCTCCTGAAAAGGTCATGTATGGAAACTAGTGATGAGCCAGACATCTGAGGATGCCTTTGTGGTGTGTCATGTTTGTGTGATTTCAGCCAGAAAAATGCACTTGCCTCTACATTTGTGTGCAGCAAGAGTGGCTTCTAATAATAAAATTGGTAGGTTTTTCCCTATGGTTACAACAGTGTTATATACACTACTCAGTTGTTTTCAAAGGTGAAACGCAGAATGAAATCTTTGTGCTCTGCTTGCATTAGCAATAGGAAATAATAAACGTAGTTTTCAAAACCTTACTTTGGCTCATAATAAAATCCTCACATACTTTCTTCATGTTACTAGACATGACTAGACTGAGGTGAGGCCATTTTTGGTCACACAGCAGCAAGGATGTAGGGAATGTCTTTCCCTCCTCCCCCCTGCTCTTTACAGCTTGCACAAAGGTTGCTCAGAATGGTGTCTCTTCTAGTCAAGGAGATGGCAGTCATTTATCACTGCCAACAAGCCAGAACAAACTTCTCAGTTGACAAATGCTGAACCTTTAAGGAAACTAGCAAATTTCTTTCTTAGAAATGTGAATCCCTCCATCAGTCTCCTCAATCCGAGTAGGGAACTCCAGTAAGTACTGTGCCACTGTGCACCAGAGCAACTATTAGATATGCATGTCTGTACCAGATACTCACTTCCATAACTACAAACTGTTACCTTTAAGACTAACTGCTTAGGAGGGATCACTACAGGATCTCTACATGACTTAAATCACCAGGGTCTCTCTGGAAAAGGAGAGGAACACAGCAGGCAAGTGCTGAGATTGTGCAAAAAAACCACAGCTACTTTTGCTGAGAAGGGAAAAAAATAAGTTAGAACTTTACCTCAGCCTCTAAGGGATGGTAATATTGCCATTTTTCATGTGCTTGTAAAGTTTTGTTTTGTTGTTGTTTTGCTTTGGTTTGGTTGGTTGGTTGTTTTTTTGTGGGTTTTTTTGGGAGAGTGTTTTCCTCATAGGTGTTAAAGTTGGAAGGTGGTGTCGTGATTTAGGGCTGGCCCGGCCACTAAATCCTGGCCAGATGCTCTCTATTAACCCCTCTGCCCTCCCCAGAAGGGAAGAGAAAAGAGAATAAGGGAGAGAGACTTTACGGGTTGGAAAATAAAACGAACAGATTTAATAAAACAATAATACTAATTCTACAGGATAAAAATCTAAATAGGAAAATAATGAAATATATACAGATATGTACAAATATATACAAAACCAATATGAAATCCTTCCCCCATCCTCCCCCAATGACGAATACGTCACCAAAGGCTCTACAGAGCAGGGCACTGGAAAAGTCCCAGACCAAACTCAGCAGCAGTGGGAGCAGGATGCAGGAACACATGGATCAGGACCAGAGGCAGATGAACCAGCAGGGTCTGCTCAGACTTCAGCCATTGCAGGATCAAGCTGGACGGAAGGGTCTGAGCTGGAAGAGCTCCAAGATGGAAGAAGGGTCGAGACCCTCGTGATCCCTTGGCTTTATGCTGAGTATGACGAATGTGGGATGGAATACCTCGTTGGTCAATTTTGGGTCTGCTTCCCAACCCGTAGGCGCAGACACGGCACCCATGGTGAGTCAATTGGCCTTGAACATTATCAGTACGCACTGTCTGGGAAAAACATGCTGGTAGTTTTCAGCAAGTTCAGCCACTTAGAAGAGACTCAGCTGAAAAGTAATATCACTAAATAGAAAATTAGTTCTCTTTAGCTCAAACCAGGACAGGTGGCAATATGGTCTTGCTTGAACTGTATTTGTTTGGAGACAGGAGGAGGAAAATGGCAGATGCGCTTCACATCCTGGTAAGGTTAAGATCTTATACAGGATTCATACAAGCCTAATATTATTGTCCGTTTTTGGTATAAATTCTGCACAAGATTGATACTGCAGCTGCTCCATCTCCAATTATACAGGTGCACAGTACTCCAGAAAATCCTGGGAAGGAGAGTAGTTGACTGTAAGTTTTGCAGGAGTTTCATGGCAATTGTTCCTCCTCTGCTGCAAGGGGCACTGGAAAGTATTGGTAGCTCTGAAGCTAAATGCTCACTGGTGTTCCCTCTGGGAAGCCATGACTCTAAAATAAGACTGACCTTCAGTGTAAAACAGTTGAAAACTAAAAAGATGATTGTTAGATTTTCATTTCACCTTGTGGAAAAAAGACTACAAACCCCCAGAACTATGTGTTTTTACTTGTAAGGCAAATTGGTAATTTTCTGAGGTTTGCACTGAGCTGTTGATGACAAATTCTCTCTCCAGGAAACATGTATGGTGCAGTGTCTCAGTGAAAAAGCAAGTCAAGTCAGAAAGAAATTTAATAACTTTTTCAGCATTCAATGTTACTATGTTCTATATTTTTTATATTTAAGATCACTTTTTACAGGATACAGCTTAAACATACAGTAAACTGTGAAATGACGTACAGGCTTGCAGAAAACAATCTAGATAACTTTTCATCACTTAGTGAGAAATAGATGAGTAAATGCCTGGTTTATTTATGATTTAGTTTGCTGCTTTTTTAAGTTTCAGAACATTTAATAGCCATAAGGGAATAGTAATGTAAAACAAGCCATATAGGTACGTTAAAAACACTACTAATTAACTATTTTTTCTATTAATGTGATTATTAATGTGATTATTATTAATGATTTAGCCTTCCCAAATGAAAGTGACTCAACGAAACATGTGTCTTTTCTTCCTTTCTCCAGAGTGACTTAGTAATGGGTTGTTGAGTGGCATAAGAATCTGGTGTTCATTCCCACATTCATATTTAATCAGGTGCTAACAGCACTACAGTATCTACAAGACCCAGAACTTCTCACAGGAGCTCTGTCAGTACAAAGTGTACCCTCCAAGTCAGACTGCATTATTAAATTGGAAGCATAGGCAAGGTTGCCATGCCATCATAAGCAGATATCTTTGTACTTTTAATTTGCTTAGTTAGTTTTGCTGATATTTTAATAGTTGAAAGTACTATGCAGGTTTAATTTTCTGTATATGACTGCTCAGATAATGATATCTTTCCCACTAGGGAAGTTTCTTTCAAGAAATAACTTTTTGTAAGTTTTCTGAAACAACATTTTGAAACAAGATTTTTAAAAGTTGATCTGTACTGTGAGTGTATAAATTTTCTAAATTTATACATGTCTAAATGAATGTCTAAATTTTGGCAGAGATACATAAAAATTAATGAGAATTCAGTAAAGGAGCAATTCTTTGTAAAAGTGCAAGGTCAAAGTACAATTCTTTGTAAACTGTATAAATTTATAGTTAGGTGTTTGCATTTATTCTATAATGTGTTAATTGAATGTAAACATCGTTTGTTACATGCTTTCTGAAACTGCAGAAAGAAACTATACTATAGTTGGAGAATTGGATTCAGTTTTAAATTGTACTGTGCAAACTTCGTGTGTTTTTTGGTTTTGTGGTTTATTTGTTTATTTGTTGTTGTGGTTTGGTTTTGTTGATGTTGTTTGTGGTTTGGGGGATAGTAGAGGGCTTTTTGTCTTTTGTGAGGTTTTTTTGTGTTTTTTTAAAATAAATATCTGAGGAACCGGGCTGGTCTGTAAAGGAGGATTTCAGTCATGGTTGGGAGTGGATCTTGCACTACACCAGTCTGCGTGATCTTGCAGCTTGATGCAACTGCCACCATATTCCTGACTGCAGCACTTGCTCGCCAAGAGAAAGCCATGCCATTGATAGGGGTTACCCAGCAACTTTTGCTTGGGGTCAATCAGTGACAATACCAGAAGATGCACTTCTACTGACTGTGGTCCAACTTTAACCACAGCCACTGAACCATTTTGAATGCTGGCAACCAAAACTGTGAACAGAGCTGGCAAAACCATATGTGCAGCCTTACTAGCATCTTTGTGGCCACACTGGAAGCCCTTTGTCAATGTTGTATTAAATTATTCCTGTGTTGCTGAAGTGCTCTTTGCAGTCTCTCAGGGTGGATGAAGTAGCTGATGTATTCTGTTCAAATAATGCATATACTTCATGGCAGACACAAATAAGTGGTTTTTAGTGTTTCTTTGATACTCATTTATGATGATATATAGTTGTAATATTTTACAAGTGTTGTGCTGCCTTAATTACAAAAGTAGGCAAGACCCAAGATACAAATAAAAATGTAAGAAAATCTGGACTGCCTAACAAAATGTAGGACTTAAAAAAAATCTACAGTATTCTGAAATTGGATAAGGAATTGTCTCCCTGCAAGATAACTTGAGACTTAGTTTTTCTTATCCTATGATTTATCAGTCTGGATAATAACCTTAACATTAATTAAATAGAATCTGAGAGATGCTAATATTTTAATGTATTTAGCAATTCCATTTCATTTCACCTGTTTGCACTGTACAAATTTCAGAAAAAAGAAAAATTATTTTATGTAAACATGTCATTGGCTAACCTGTTACTTTTTTTTCCTACAACTGCTGCAATCTGTGCTGATTGTATGATTTTCTGTGACAGTACTGGCACAAACTGTTACTAAATTAGTCCCATAGCCTCTTGATGGCAGTGTATTTCCTTCTTGAGTTCATAGGCCTTACAGAACATTTATGTCTCATTATGGGTAGTACAACAGTTTATGCCCTAATAAATCAGAGGAGCTTTCCAGAGATGATCTTGACAGTAATGAATCTTTCTGTTGGCATTTCCACTTCACAGACACAAATAATGAAGCAAAACTGCCCCATCTGGCCACTCAGTAAGAGTCAAATCACAGCGGGAAGCTGTTTTCTCAAGCATGACAAAGGTTATTGTGTGCAGCAGGAGTGAGGAATAACAGGTTGTGCTGTGAGTGACAGTGCAGAATGAAGCCATTTGTGATCTTTTATCATTATAATTACAATTATTAGCTGTGCTGTCAAGGTTCTCCCCACCCTTCTACCAAGTCTGTGTGCTCTTGCATTGAAAGCTACCTTAAGTGATTTCTGCAGATTATTTGGAGAGCTGTTGGCTAGTTATTGTACAGAAATTGATTTAGTCAGCTCAGTCAGCCATTGAAGTAGTATCATTAAGGTCTCTCACAGTAATTTAAAAAAAATTCTGCCAATTTTACTGCCTTGAAAGAGCAAAAACTGACAAAAAATGTTTTATTAGCAAACAGATAAAACCCGGGTTGTTCTGCTTTAGGTACGTACAGCAGAAATACAGGCCATGTCATCTCAGATTGCCCAGTGGGCCCAGTGAGCCTGCTGTCTAGCCTCTGGCAGGATGTGAGCAGGTGATCTTTCCACGTGTTCTAAAACACTCAGTTCTTAGCTCCAACTTTGTTGTTACTATTCACTTGTTAATAAAGTCCTTGCAGCACAGACCTTGGTTACACACCAAGATTTTTCCCGAGCCCTTTGTAAAGCACCTTCCACATTCATGACTTGGGCAGCTCTCTGTTCAGGAATACCACAACATCTCTATTTTAAAGCATATTCCTTCCTTCTCCCCCCCACATCCCACTTGATATCACTGTTGTTTCTGATTTCTTTCTTTTGTGAGATAACATACTTTCTTCTGGCTTATTTTGGGGTTTCTATACTGCATCAAATAAGAGAATTGAAAAGATGTTTCCTTCTGTTGGGGAGAACTTCAGGGCTGCTTTCATTTATTAATTGTCTTTTATATTTTTTTCGATCTATTTCTTGCCCTCTTTAATAGTATTCTAGTCCTGCAAAAATGACAAGAAAATGGCAAAAAAATGTTACAGCATAGAAAACCTGGGTAATTAACGTTCTTAACAGCGCCGCCTGATGTCACCAGGTGACATCAAGCAGATGTCAGCCAACTCTCCCTCACGGCTCACTGCTTTTCACGTTTTGTTTTTGTACATGACTTATTTTAAATGTCTGTAAATGCCTACATCCACTGTTCTGCCTTAGTTTTTTTCTTCTAATTCTGAATTGTTATCATTTCTGTAATCATAACTCTGCAAGAAATTGAAAAAGCTATCAAAGGAGAAAGTAAGTAAGGTAATTTAAGTGTGGCAAGCTTTGTACTAATTCTCCCTTAACCTCCAGTACAAGTTTGTACTGTAAAGTGTAGTTTACATGCTGTATATTTAGGGATTACTTGTCCATCTCAGGAATTCAGGAATTGATTCTGTGTCAACAACAAAATTTTTTTAGGGAGAAAGTTTAAAAGCTATTTTTCCGGTTGAAATTTTACAAGGGTTACGTTGCACAATGAGAATGCAATTGCCTGAGTATCAGAATATGGACACAGTAACATGCTTGTGGGAAGTACCAAGTGTTCTGTAAAAACCACAGGTAAGTAGAGATTCAGTTTTATTTTTCTAACCTTTACAATTTTACATAAATGTATTATTAACCACAACCTGAAAGCTCCATGCTAATGCTGTCAAATTTGTACTCATAAATTCTATTTTTTACTATTACAAAAGTTACTCATATCTTTTATTATCTGTGGTATTCTCTTTTTTTACCAAATTGCAGGCATGGGAAAGTACATAATGAAAACTATATTTGATCCTAAAACAGGAATGTCTGTATAGAAGAAACAGCTTGGGTCAAATGCCGCTCAAATTAAAAGATTCTTCTGGGCTTACTGTACTGAGTTCCCTGCTGGAGCCACTAAAGGAAGGGAAAGGGACAATTAATGATTTGGTCAATAAAGGCAAAGATAGCTATAGGGAAGGGAAAGGAGCCAAAAGGAGCAGTTTTGAGTAAGATGAAATGTGGGAATGGGAGAAGGAGCAGTCAGTGAGGGTCTGGTTGCAAAAAGGTGGTCAGGAGAATTGGCAAGAACATGTACTTTGATACTCCCTCCTCACACATTTGCAGTCTGTGTAATTCTGTGACAAATGCAGTTTTGCTATGAAATACCAGAATGCTTTAAAATGCTTGTGTCACAGGAAAAAGGCAAAAGAGAGAGGAGACAGCTTTATTCTAGTCTTAGCTGGAGCACGGGACTGTTAGGTGAAAGTCTATAAATGATCCGGGGAAACAGACTGTGGTGTGCTGCAGAGGAAAGCAGCAATTCACTGCTGGTCTGGATAGATCTGATGTGAGGAAAATCTAATGTTTGGTTAAGAGTAAAACCTACCAGCCAGAACTTCTAGTGGTAGTGGTGGTATTTTATTTTTTTTGTTTTTAACCCTGTTGGGAGTACTGTTGTACTCTATTCCAATCTCTCAGTGGGCTGCCACTAAAGCTTGAGAGAAGAGTGATAAGAGGAGGAGTCATTCTTTCTTTCTCAGTGACCAGCAAAAGCCCTGGATGTGATATGAACTGACATTTTTTCCCATTAAAAGAAGCACTTATAGCTTGTTTTCCATTTAGCTAGTGTTGGGATATCTCTCCTTTTAAAAAACTAAATTATCACTCATCTGGCTGTTAGTATTAATTCTGTCATTAATAGGTCACAGTTTTATGTCTCGCCAAAAACGATGAAGTTGTAATGGTATTTAGGCAATAATGTGTACACAATTTTATTGAACGAGGAAGCAAAATATAATAGTTAAGGTGCAGGCTGGAATGAAGAGGTTCATTATTTCTACGAGTGCTTTTGCTGTGGGTATCTCTCAGCTTGGTTCTCACTTCCATCAATAGCCCAGTCAGCAACAAAATCATAGGCCAGCACAAGAGTAATTGAATCAGACAGACTGATGAAACTAAATGCCACCAAAAGGCCACATTCCTCGAAGAAGAATTCTGTATAGAAAGGTAAGAAACAACTTTAAAAAAAAATCAAATCCATCACAGTACCAAAAGATATGAGAGACAAAGACTGAGAAGACCCGGAGTACTAGCTAATTGTTCGATATAGGAAACTTAAATCAAAATAGTTTAAAGCAGAAAATTGTAAAATATGGCTGTAAAAGGTCCCTGGAGATTACTTATGTACTATTTCAAGCCTTTCGCTGATTGTTCTTTTAGAACAAATGCTATTCCAGTGGGCTATTTTGATGAAGAAAAGAAAAAAAATTAAACTATTGAACTGAAAATATAACCCAGGAAATGTTAATGCTGAAGAATATTAATAATTAAGTTGAAAGAATAGGTACATTTCAATGAGATTGAGGTGCAGGTGGATGACTTCTATTAAAGGTAACATCTAAGAATGAGGAGGTTAGGTGTATATTTACAGATCACAGAGGAAAATACAACATTCATTATAAAAGAAAATGAAGCTTTAAAGAAAAAATACTTTTATTCAATTGAGAGTAAAGGTAGACGTGAATGAACCTGATGAGTGGAAATGCTATGTACAGCAAGTGCAGTAATACTTTGGTTACATGTGGCAAAACTCCTGATGTAGGTGGTGAAATAAGTAATCTTATTTGTAAAAGATGAGCTACTGCTCCATGAAAACAATAGAGGTGGCATAGTTAAGCGTTATAGACTGAATAAGGGGCTGAACCAATAATTGTGTTAGAGATCTTGCTCCTTTCCACCTTTGGTTGCAAGCATTTCTTTGTCTTCGTCACCTCTATCCTGCACTGAACAGCCCTCTCATCCCATTCTGCCCCTGCACTGAACTCCCTAATGCTTAAAATTCTTCTCTTCTTGCTGCTTTTTGTTGGAATCTTGTTTCTGCCTAGCACAATTGCACACTGATTCCCAATCTCTTATGTTTTTTCCTGTCTCCCTTGATACTGTGTCTATTTGGGAAGTCTTTTCTGATTCAGTTCATGACCAAAAATCCTCTTCTTTCTGTTTTGCCTAAAATACCCTGCTTTTTCAAAGACCTCCAATAATCATATTTTTATTCAAATTTATTCATATTTATTCCAAAGCAAAGTATTTTTTTTCAGGTCAGAAGGAAAAGAAAGTGTTGAAGTTCTCCTTTAGTAACAGCATACAATTTTTCCCGATATATGTAAGCAGTGAAAAGCTTCAGGCAACCTTCTTGCTCTTTGAGAACAAGAATCAAATGTACAAATCCTAGGCTATTTGTATGCTTTTTGTGTTTTATCCTTTTTTTTTCTTTCTATACATGAACACTGACAAGTTGAAAGATGATACCTTTCAACTGCTGTCTTGACAGATATTTATCTGTGGGTTTTATTTTTGTTCATCTTGAGTCACTACAAACTTTCACTAGCTTTGTGCTGGCATCTGTGAAATACAGGGAAAGAAAAATACTTTTACAGTTTTCGTGTCATGGCAGAAACTTTGATTGCTGATATACCTTTCATAGTGCAGTATCACTTGAATCTGCTTTTTCTTACATTCATGTGTTTTTATGAGTTGAGTGATAACGTGCTAACCTTTGTGAAATGTATAGAATTGGTGGCCCTTATTTAATCAGCTATGAAATAAGCTGGTTATGAAGTTTCTGTGTAAATTCGGTTGTTCTTTTTCTTAGTTCTTTCAGTTACAAAGTTGAAGGATCAAAGAGTCAGTAAAATCGGTACTGTGTCAATGTCTTTGGCTATATTTTTTTCCTTTCACCAAAGTATTGTTTGTTGACTCCAATTCTGAGTGAGAATTGTGTTTCTCTTATTCTGAAAACTTATGCTCTGGTGCCTTAGAGCGTATTGTTAAATATAGCTCTTAGATGTTAGGGTCTCAAAAATTTTTAATTTTTAATTGATTAATTTTTTAATTGATTATTTTAAATCAAAGCAGTTCTCCTTTTTATCCTCTTCCTTGTCACATATTATATCTTATACTCAGTATAATTTAACTCAGCTGATCTTTCTCCTAGAAGTCACTGCTCTTAGATCAGATGTGAACATATTTTGCTTTCTTTGGTACGATGTAGCAGGAAATAAATTGAGCTCTGCAGATTTTGCTGTTTTAAGTCTCCACTTTCTATGCTTAGAAGTTTAGCCAGCATGTTTATGTCTCTTTAAGATGTAATAAAGACCTCTTTAGCTACCATTTCATTAGCAGCTTAAACCTATCTCTGGTGCCACTATGGTATGTGGCAGCACCTGCAGTCATGTTCACTGTAATGTTGTCAGTACAATTGTATGGTCATATCATCTCTATTGTACTGTCACTAGTGTTCTGTGTGCCTACTACTGTAAAAAAACCTACCTAAAACCACTTTTTAACTCAGACCAATCAGGTGAAAGATGAAGCAAAAGAAGGTGAATGAAACCACAACATGGTTGATGGATGGCAAGAACATAAGAGCATAGAACCATGGTTACAAGTTGTCTTAATTTTATTGTGGTATTCTGACTGAGGTTTCATGAAACAACTGAGCCAAGTGAAAATGTCAATGATGTGTGGGACTTGAGAGAGCAAGGAGAGGAGAACGATGGTGTTGGAGAAGGGAAAAGTAGCCTGTGGGCAACCGAGGGGAGCTGTGCCCCCAGGAGCTGTGTGCTAGTAGCCAGAGCAGGTTGGTTGCACTGCAGCCCCATGGTCACCTGTTCAAGCCCCTGCATCCTCCACCCCAAGTCTGGGGTCAGGAAGGAGCAGAGAGGGCCAGGGCCAGTGGAAGGAAGTGGGCTGGACCCTCATTCCCAACATCTTGTTTGCATAGTCTGTCCTGCTTTAGCAGCGCAGGGGCAGCTGGGACAAGCCACAGGTGCGCCTGTACTGGGGCAAGCAGTGACACCACCAGCAGGGAGCGGTGATATGACAAATGAGTTGGCAGCTGTGTGTGCATCCTAATGCAGATATTTCTGCTGCTGCTGAAAGGGCATCCCCTCATTCCTTCCTCCCTTTCCGCCTTCAAGTGCATGCTCCTGAGCTGGGTCTGGCAGCGTAGAGCGCAAGTTCAGATGAGTGAGCAGTCTGATAATAAACCCAGCAAAAAGAAGCGAGTAGTGTAGATAGCTGAGCTTGCCTTACTGAGGGGCATCAGAGGAGAGCCAGAGTCATGATAAAGTAGACAGAAGGGAGCAGCCAGGTTGTTGGGCTGGCTTAGTCCTCGTTGGGAAGCTAAGCTGAACTAATGGATTGAGGTCAGCAAAATTTCTAGGGTAGATGCTACTGAAACAGGGAAAAAAAGTGAGGAGGAGCCCTGATCATTGTAATTTTTTTAATTGTTCAATAGCAAAAACCTACCGTGCATTCTGGTAGAACTACTGGTGTATGTTCTACCAGTAACAGTAATGTTTTTCCTGGTTAAAAGCCATAGTGTTTTTGTTGCTATATAAATGAACCCCTTTCTAATGCAGAGATAAATATATATATATATACTCCACTCAGTATTGTAAAAAAAATGTTTGGGGGAAACTTTCTGAGAATTTTGCTTTAAAATAATAATTAAAGGAGGGAGGATATTAGCTTAGAAAAAGAATGCAGGAAAAAAAAATGAAAGAGGGTGGAGCAGCATGTTTATTATTGTGTAATAATAAAATAAAATGCTTTCAGCGTAAATAACTTGATTCATTACCATGTATTTTTCATCTTTTTTTCTTTCTGTGTTGATTACTTACATTATTTTTAAATTCCTGAATAAAAGTACATGTGTGAGGAAATATATAGCTTGGCAACATTGAAACAAGAAAATTAAAGCAATGTCATTGTATAGTGTTATTAGTTGGGTGAAGATTCTTCTAGTAGAAGTGATACTGATTCTAACTTGATCTTCCTGTGACTTGACTTAAGTCACATTTTCTGCAGTCACATTTGGGCCCCAAATTTACCCATTGATAAACTTGGATTAATTAGCACAGTTGCATTTTAAAATAAAATATGATGTAAAATTCTGAAGAAAGCATAGCAGCTGAAGAGCATCTTTTTCTCATGCAGGAAT
>NW_010187411.1:3991-37808 GCF_000695765.1 Mesitornis unicolor | reverse complement strand
GACGCCAGTGCTGCCGGCGTGTGGCGGCGCCGGGGCCCGGCCTGGTGCGGCCAAGCGTCGCCCTCGGGAGTTTATAAATGGTGGGGTGAGGAGGTTCCCTGCCGCTCCTCTGAGGTGCGGTGTGAGTACGGTGAGAGCTGGAGGGTGGAAATCCTGACCAAGGTGGAAGGAGAATAAAGCCCCGGCTGAGGGGGTTCAGCCTGGAGAAGAGGAGGTGAGGGGAGACCTTATCCCCTCTGCAGCTCTTGAAAGAAGAGGGTAGAGAAGTGGGGATCTGTCTCTTCTTGCAAGTGACAAGTGATAGGATGAGAGGAAATGGCCTCAAGTGGTGCCAAGAGAGGGTTAGTTTGGATATGGGGAAATATTTCTTCACTGAAAGAGCGGTCAAGCACTGGCAGGGGCTGCCCCGGGCAGTGGTGGAGTCCCCATCCCTGGAGGGATTCAAAAAACCGTGTGGATGTGGCACCTGGGAACATGGTGGGTGTGGAGGTGTTGGGTTGATGATTGGACTTTATGATCTTAGATGTCTTTTCCAACCTTAATGATTCTGTGATTATATGAAACTTCTTATGCTTTTCCTATTTTACCAGTTATCCCCGAGCAACAGGCAGGGTACAGGAAACAGCCCCTGGTGTCATTTTGCGCAGTCCCGAGTGTCTGTAAGTCTGCACATACCCACTGCTCCTCTGGCAGCCGTGAATGCACACGTCTGGCTCAAGGTGCTGCTGTTTATTAGAGCTGGACTGGTGCTGTGGTGAAAAGGGGATAATGTAATGTAATAATAAATGTAATGTTTGCAAGTGGCCGTTCTGAAGCAGCAGCTCACACCTGCTCTGGAGCTGTATGGAGAACAGCGAGCATGCCAAGTGCACTTAGCTGTGCTGGCCTGGCGTGATCCTGGCAAACGGTCACTTCCAATTAATGCCCCTCTTAACATCTGGGGCATTAACATCTCACCAGTGAGCTGGCCTTGGGCGTGGGTTAGGAGGAGGTGGTTTGGTTTAGGTTACGGCTGGTGGTCTCGCTTTATTTTGTATTTTGGTCTCTATAGAAAAATGGAAAGATGTCACGCGAGCTTTGTCGTGACCTGTTTTGGTTTTTTTTTTCCATCCTGATGGTGTATGTCACGAGTGCACGCTCTGGGGCTAAAGCCTCTCCCCCTCCCAGATGTTTCCGCACAGAATCACAAGTTTCTTTTGCAGAAGCAGAAACTGAGGTCGATATGCAAAAGAAAATACGTGCGAGGCCAATGTCTGGCTGGAGAAATGATCTGAAGGTGGATGGGAGAGACTGCAGGGCTCGCAGTTATGTTTAAGTGAGAATAAACACTTGCCGTGGATGTGACTGAGCAGCCTGAGCTGGGCTAAACTGTGTTCAGCTCGTCCCCAAGTTCTCTGGATCCTTTTTGTTTCAGCTCCTCCCCATGGTGGGAAGCTGAGCTGGGAGGCTCTTTGAGTTGAGCCGCTCCACTAATAGGTATTTATCAAAAAAATTGTAAAAACAAAAAAACCCCAAGTCATTATTGCTGGCGTCAAGGCAGTGTCACGTACAGGTCTGCGGAGTGAGAAGTTGTCATCCTTTGGCTGCCTCCTCTTGTCAGAATCTCTCTGGGGACACTTCAGTGGTGGTGGTTAATAGCAGCCGTTAGCTCGGCCGTGCAGTAAAAGCCCTTTTTCTTCTGCCACAGCCCTGTCCTTTCCCCTCTGCTCTCCTCTTGGTGTTGGTGATGGCCTTTGTATGAAGAGGTGCGTTGTGCTGAGCTTCCAGCCAGGGCTCTGGGCTCTGCAGAGGGGTCAGGATTCTTCAGAGGCATCTCCTGAGCCCTCTCCATTTATCTCTTCGTCCTCTCATCTCAGATGCACCAGTGGTCTTGGCAAAGTGTTTCCATAGTTCCCAAGGCTCCCATCTCCCTGTGATGTTCTTTTAGGTTTTACACTGTGTGTTAACTTTCTCCTTGATGCTCCGTGAGATGATCCAAGCAGTGTCTGACACTATTACTATTTATTTCCCTTTGAAAGGGGAGGGGATGATGAAAAGAGGGGTAAAGAGCAAGCTTCGGGAACTTCTCACCAGTTGACACAAGTTTTTTTGCTAACCTCTCCCATGAGCGGGTAGCTTGATGTCATCGTGCTGCCTAAGCACAAAGGCAGAATGCATCTTGTTTATGCCAGCCCAATGATCTTCCTGTAAGTGTTTAATGGTGCCAGTATGCCTCCCTGTCCCCTTTTGGAGTCTCTTCCCTCTTGAAATACCTCTGTGCATCGTGTCATTGCTGGGATGGAGTGATGGTTGGGCTGTGCTCAGACCAAGCCATGGCTGATCTTGTCCTGATGCTTTGCCCGGCTCCGGGTGCTGCCAGGTTGGTACTTTTGGAAGTACCAAACGCATGGGTGCGAGGCTGCGCTTCCCTGCTGCTGTTTGCTGGGAAAACCAGCTGCTCAGCACTTGCTCCTGCTGCCTGTGGCTGTTTGGGAGCTGTTAACCACTTGGTCTGTCACGTATGAAAGCTTTTCAGCCCAAGCGGTGTTTGTGATGGATGACCCATCAGGCGGGAGGGATCGGGTGCTTTCCTGTGCTTAGATGTGCTATTGCTTGAAGGAAGGCTCGTGCAGGAAAGAATCCTGGCCTGAACCTCAGCAGGCTTGGATTTCATGTCTAACTCCGTGCTGCCTCACTGGAATTGCAGAGCAAGGCAGTGGTTTAGTGGAAATGGCAAATTGAGAGCGAGGTACTGTTGTAATTATTTAACTTCTTTAAATGCTGGTCTCGCTGAGTTAGAATGGCACCTCAAGTAGCCACTACGTAGTGTCCTAATATTACTGATGGATGAAAACTACTTCATAATTTAAGTTAGACTGTTTTTTATAGGGAAATGTAGGGAAGAGTATCTGCCTCCTGTTCCACCCAGGCAGGGCCTAGCACACTGGGGATGCAGCAGTCTAAAGCATAACCATTAATAATACAGTGGGTATTATTCAAATGAAGGCTGCCACTTTTCCTTTGTGGGAATAAACCCCTGGGTAATCACTGCACGTACTTATCTGTTCCTATAATTGCTTTCTGCAGAATCACTTCAAAACAAGCGGTGCTGGCAGGATGCTGCTCTCCCTGCTCTTCCCCCGAGTGAGCCCAAGGCCCCTTGGATGCCTGGTCCGGGACTTGCACCGTTGCAGATGGGGGTTGCATGGGCAGAAGAGGACTGGTTGTCCCCGCAGGGGTCTGCAAACTGCACGGGCAGCCTACAGCAGTGACGTTACCCCTGTCTTCACCAGGGCTTTGGCTTTTGGTGATAAAATCGCCATTATTGACCAAAACGGTGAGCACACTTACAGGGACCTTCTCAGCCAGAGTCTGCGCTTGTCCCAGGAGATCTGTAGAGCTCTGGAGTGCTCCAGCAGGGACTTGAAGGAGGAGAGGATCTCATTTTTGTGTCCTAATGACGCCTCGTATGTGGTGGCCCAGTGGGCTTCCTGGATGAGCGGGGGCATAGCAGTGCCCCTTTACAAGAAACACCCTGTGCAGGAGCTGGAGTACGTGATTCAGGATTCACAGAGCGCTCTGGTCATCGCAGCAGAGGAATACATGGGGAAAATAGCCCCTAGCGCTGAGAAGCTGGGAGTCCCGGTTCTGCCACTTCCTAGGTCTTGCAGTGATGGGTCTGCAAGTCATACAGCAGTGGAAGAAAGTGCCTTGACAACCTGCTCCTCGTGGAAAGACAGAGGAGCCATGATCATCTACACTAGCGGGACGACAGGCAGACCGAAAGGTGTCCTCAGCACCCATGCGAACGTGCAAGCTGTGGTGAGTGCTGCTTTCCCTCTGCAAAGCTCACGGCAACTTACAGAGGCCTTGGCCTTCAGAGGGGATTTGGGGTTGCAAAGCCAAAGCACAACACAAATTCCTACACAGAGCTGTGGGGCTTTATGCCCAAAGTCCTCAGCACTTTAAGGTGAACATGCAGAAGAGAGTTTGAAGCTCTAAACCTTGTCCCTTTGGTGTGGCTGTGCTGCTGTGGACTCTTCTCCCTGCTTTCCTGGAAAGCAGAAGGGATGAAACTTGTTGTAAAAAGCCTGCTTGCTCTGCAGGTTGCTTTTCTTCCACCATGACTAGGAAAGAATCTTTGCCCCTAATTGGAATATAACTTAGCCCAGCCCTGTGTGAAGTCTGTGCATTATTCAGCTATATATCCCCAAGGCAAAAAATCCATTAGCTCTCTGAGCCAAAAGGAATTAAAAGTTTGCCTGAGCATGCTGACTACCTCACCAGTTGGTTATCGCTGCCTGCAACTGATAGACTCGTGCCATTAGGGAAAAAAGGGCAGGGAATACATCGTGCCTTGAGGATGCCTCCGAGGGCTTGCGTTGTTCTGGGTGCTCAGAAATGCAGTGATGGGAGTGGTGTGAAAGCCTTGATGGATGGAGCCAGGGCTGGGCTATATCAGGCAAAGAATCTGTTCCCTTACAGATATGCTGATCGTTTGGGAGGCGGCCTGAGCAGTCGCCACCTTTTGTGCTGCCTTGCAGAAAGCCTAAAAGCTGCTCCCTGCCCTGTGGAAGAAGAGGGCTGTGAATTGCATGACTGAATTCCACTGTTGAAATGCTTTTGTATTTTTAGATGGCTGGAAATAAGCTTTCCAGTTGCTGGGCTCTGAAGGGCATTGTTCACCCGGAAGCCTGAGTTCTGACACTTTAGATAATTATCCCTTCATAGCAGAGTGTTTTAGAAGCTTGATATACTGATATTTTTTTATGTACATGAAACCTGTTTTTCTGTTTATCAGACAATGATTTTCTGCTCCTGCCGATGACCCCTTACAGGTGCTAAAAGCCCAATGTCACCAGTGTTCAAACTATGCCAGCAGAGTTCTGGGAAAATCAAGGTTTTGGTTCCTATTTCTGCACAACTCTGCAGCAGGAAAGATTTTTGTGCCCAGACTTTGTTGCAGGGGGTCTGGGATTTCTGCTGCCAGCCGTGCCCAGCGTTTCTGGGGCCTGCATACCTCGAGTTTTTGGAGCAATGTGAGTCTTTCCCCGTGCCCTAACGCTGTGTTTTTCTTCTGCAGACCACAGGGCTGGTTGAGAAATGGGAGTGGAAGAAGGAGGATGTCATTCTGCATGTGCTTCCTCTGCATCATGTCCATGGGGTGATCAATAAGCTCCTCTGTCCTCTCTGGGTGGGAGCAACGTGCATCATGTTACCAGAATTCGACGCACAGATGGTAAGCCTGGAGGGATTGCGTGTTGTCTTTGAAATTCGGCAGCGAGACCCCGTGCATTGTAATTAGAGCAACTTTGGAAGTAAGTTGTTAGAGAATCCCGGCCTCTTTAGCCACTGGCTGTTCACAAACTGTTAAAAAAAGCTTTTAGCTGGACACTCAGTCTGGGGTAAACGTCCTCTTCTGGAGGCTGCAGCTTGTTTAAGCGTGATGTACGTAATCGTAACACTCTGCTGCCCCCCCTCCTGGTGGTGAGGGTCTCTGACTGGAGGTGGGCCCTTTGAAGGACCTACTAACAGCATCTACACCCAGAATAAGGGTTGTTAATATTCTAGTACCAGGGATTTTCTCTTGCACGTTAGCTGTGCGCTGCCTGAAGCTATGCTGCTTGTCGGATATTTAACTTCTAGTAGCTTGTGTTTTCCTCTCCAATCCTATGTCCTCAGTGTTTTGTATTACATTACATGACAGAACACAGCTTTTGAGTTTCTTGCTGAGAAATACTGGTACTCCTCGCTTGCATGGAAACATTGCTTTTCCTCTGTGGAGAAACAAGTGTTAACAGGTCTGTTGGTTTAGACAGAGCAATATGAGAGAGAGTTTGCAAATCAAGAGCTTCTTGCAGCCTTGCAGGAAAAGTGACGGGAGGGAAACGTTACTTAAATGCAGTAGAGACGTGTTTATAATGTTGTTTTCTAGCTGAGATGGGAAATGCCAGTCCCAGTGCTCTGCATCTCTTTTGTTTCTTGCTGCGGTAGGAGACAGGGCACCTAAAGAGAGGAAGAAGAGGGACTTAGAAACAGGGCAGTTAACATAAGGTGGGACAACTTCTGCAGTTATTGGCCCCTGGGATCCAGGGGATCCATCTGTGCCTCCCAGTGCCGTGGGTGATGTGAGAGACGCTGGAGTCTGCAGCGTCACTGTCAGGGGAGCAGTCGGGTTTGCAGGTGCTGGTGCCACCTCATAGCAGAAAGGAAACGTGAGTACACAACTCCCTGGGAAAGTGAAAAGAGCTTTTCAAGCCTGTGCTTTGCAGCTAAACAGCCTGCTTTACCTGGTCATCTTTGTTTAGATTTCTTTGTTCGTATACTGGGTGGCCTCGTCACACTGAAGGGAGAAAGTGCGGAAGATGTGGGATACACCCAAAGCCTTTGTCTGTGAGGGGTGAGGGTGAGCCCCGTCTCTGATCTGAGCGCCTGCAGGACCGTGTGATTCTTTGTTGCTTATTTCTGCTTCACGGAGAAGCAACCACAGAAAATGCACACTTCCTTTCTTGTTTCAGGATAACCTCGACACCTGAACATGCAGTTGCTGCCCAAGCACTGATCTTTTGGGGGAAAACAGCCCCAGAATCCCAGTTAGGCAGCTCTGCATTTGCATTTCCAGGGTGAACAGGTAGGATGCTGTGGTAGAAGGCAGGAAGGTCCCCTGGCAGCTGTAGCCAGTGCTGCCTCCTCGATGGTCACTACCAAATTTGATTCCCTTGTGTTTCGTGTACCACCCCAAAAGCTCAGGGTGCAGCAGGGACGTGTGCCCCACCAAAGCCGGGGCTCGGAGCGTGCCCAGCCCTGGTGCTGCTGGTGAGGTGGCAGAAGAGCGCGCTGAAAGCAAAGCCGAGCCCTCTGGAGGGCGCGTTTCTCCACGTCCTGTGCCACCGGTGATTGATTGTCCCTTATACCCTTGCGTTTTTCTCCGCTCTCTCCCGACATCTGCAAATCAATGAGGTGAGGCTGAAGGATGGGTTTGGGTGCAGGGGGGGGAGCAGCACACCCTGCCTGCCTCCTCTGATCAAAGCTCTCCCCCAGCTGTGACAACCAAGGGCAAGCAGGGACAGCGGTGGAGGACGGCCGCTTGACCCTGGAAGTTGAACTTGGGCAGGGAGGTAAGCGAGTGCTGTTCTGAGGGCTCTCAGGTGCATTCAGGCTCTGAAGGATGTAATTTGCTTTTTTTATATATATATATTTTTTTTAAAGTCCCTTTATTTTTTTTTCCGAGGGCCTCCCCTGGGAGCCGAAAGTGGTTTGATCGACACTACAAAGAAAGCACATGAGGGTAAATAAGGCTTTCTTGTGGAGTTTAATGCAAGCTGCCTTTCAGTTCCAGTCTATTTTCACCAGCTGTTTACAAAATGCCCTTTGCTACTGAAATCAGCTTTCAGAAAAGCAGCGGAGTTTCAGTGGAGGATTTTGCAAAAGGAGCCTGAGTTTTGCTGTGTGCTTTTTTTCCCCCCCCCTTTTGCTGCACCTCGAGAAAGCAGCCAATTATAGTGTGATATAAAGAAACTCGAATGGCAGCTAAAACACTTGACAGGCTGATCAAAACAAGGCTAGGAACTTACTCTCAACCTGCTGCAGACATATTTAGCCCTGAGTGATACTGGCAAGGGTTCAAGAGAAACCGCAGCAGCATGCCCAATGTGTGTTTGGTTTCTAATCACTAACACTTCATTATACAAAATAAATACTTTATTATTACGGTGTTTATTAAATTACATAATTTGCGGCGTGCCTTATAGTCGTGGATGCAGATGCTGGTCTGGTTTTGGTGGTGGTAATAATGCTCTTTATTTTTTTTTCCTTAGTTAGAAGACATTTCAGGCCCTGGACCAAGGCTCTTTGCTTGTTGCTCCCTGCAGTGCAGTGTTAGGAGGTGGCATCTTTCAGACCCTTCAGTCTGTTTTTGGGAGCTGTCCAAGGAAAGGTTAAAAATCGAGCCTGTGGATTAACCCCAGTGTCCTGACCAACATCCCTTCTCTCACTAAAACAGCATCTGATGTCCGTGGCTGCACGCAAGCCATTGCTGAGGCCACGAGGGCTCATTAAAGTGTATTGAGATGCCTCAAGCGTGAAAGTTGCTGCATAAAATCAGGTTCTTTTTATTAAATGAGGACATCCATTACTTTGCACTAGCTACTGTACATGTTATAATTCACTTTATAGCACCATCTGTTAAGACTGTCTTGCTTAAGCTTTTTCGTAGCATCTTTTTATTGTTAGTTATTAAAAAATATGACTGCATCTATTAATCACTTATTAATAAAGGGTTTATAAATGGACCCTTAATTTCCAGCGTTGCAGTCCACTTGTACGTGACGTGCTGAGTCCTCTGGTGCATGTACTCCTTGGTGTGCAGCTTGGCTTTCTCAGGCTCCTGCTCGGAGCCCATGGGAGCAGCACCCAGTGCTCCCAGCTGTGCTACTGGTGCTGACTGTGGGGAGAAGATTCAGGACTGCTGTGGGCACATGGGAGTGGGCAGGAGAACATGAAAGTGCATTCCTCCTACCAGCTGTGTGCAGCAAGGATGGCTATGATATTACTTTTACTTTTTCAAGTAAGGGTGAGAACTGAGAGGGCAGAAACCTCCTGCAAGCTGCAGCCTATGTGTCCACATACAATCCTTCCACCAAAACTTGCTTCTAAGCTGAATGTGCTTGCCCAGCTGCACCGTTCCTGCTTGCAGGCAGCCAGCATTTCTCCTTTCAGCTGCTCCTGAACCTGTTTGAAATGCCTGCCTTTTATTCTGATGCAGAGTAGAAATTTTAAAGGTTTGTACAGTTTTAGTGCAAATTGGTGGCTGGAAGGTAAGAGATGAATGCCTCTGCTTGAGGAAGGAGTGCAAGGTGAGCCTTCTTACTGGGCACCAGGGACGAAGTGCTTTTTGAAGGCCTCTGTGATTGTCTTCCTCTCTGTCTCCCTTCCTTGCATCTTCTCCGTCTCCCTTCCCAGCATCGATTCCAGCTGCTAAGGCTGAGCACACCCTGTGCTGTGACTGGTACTCGATGGAAATGTCAACGAGTCTGGAGAGACAAACCCAGGAGAACCCAGGTGTCCTCTGTGCTGGCACTTCTGCCATCACAGTCACACATCAGTGTCCCTGTGCCACATCAGGACCTGGCTGTATCAGGCACCCTGAGGACAGGAGGTTTTTGGAGTCGTGAGGTCAGTGTCTGCTTTGCAGGATCCTCTGCTGAGGTTTTTGGCTGATGTGACTCCTCTCTGAGTGTGAATGACGGGACCTGCTTGTCTTTGCCTTGGACCACCTCTGATCTCGCCTTAAGGGACATGTGTTCTCATAGCAAAAGGCTTCCTGCCAGCTCTTCGCATTGAAAAATGTGAGATCAGATCCCAGGAGGTCTTTCAGCCTTAAGTGCAGGAGGGGAAATAAAAGTACTCGAAAACATGAAGGAAGAATCTTGCTCTGAGTGATGGGGGAAGCTTCTGGGGATCTCAGCTCTGTGTGACCCAGTTGTGGTGTGCGCTGCCCGCTCGGCTCTGCTGGGCAGGATTCGAGCTGTGGTGGTGCTGCCTGCAGAGTGACAACGCTGTCTGTGCCCTGCAGCCCCTTCCATGAGAAATGTTCCAAGATGCAGATTTATTGCCCTGAAGTCCCCAAACGAGCGGTTGTTTTGGAGCCAGCATTGCTGCCTGTCTGACTTAAGGTGCCTCCGAGGATCAAGCCCTCTAAAAATCATACTCGGTTTTACGATGTCACATGCAAAGCCATCCAAATTGTTATTTTCACCCTTCTATCTAGGGAAATGGGGACAAGGAGTGCCCAAAGCTGGTGTGGGATTTGGGTTTAGCTTCACTCCCTGTGCTGCGGTTGTGGTGGCTTTTCCCCATGGTGAGAAGGTGTCACAGACCTGATGCTCCTCACGCTGCTGCACATGAGGTGTTGCTCCAGGGTCACTGCTGCATCGTATCGTTACACTCCTGATTTCCTCACGAAGATGAGCAGCCTGTGAGCAAAGTGTCCTTGCTGACACTGTTATCTGTGCGAACCAGGCAAGACTGGAGCTGGGCACTGATGTTTTCTACCTTTGCTGGGCTGTGCAGGGAGATCTGTGGCTCCATAGTCACGGTTGCCTCCGGGAAGGAGAAGCATGCACCGCAGTGAGCCTCTCCCCTGGATCTGTCGCTTCTGCAAACATCACTCTGGGCAGCTCTTCTGGTTTATTTTCAAAAGAAAAGCAAACCCCAAGCAGAGGAGTCTGATCTCCAATAACCAAGCACCGTAGCGCGCTGGGGATTGCCCATCCAGTTTCAGCTGGAGAAAGGCAATTGTCTTTTCATCTGCTAATGGGAGGCTTCAGAGGAGTAATTTTATTTCAGACTCAAAGCAGAGTCGGTGGAGGGAGGAGCAGGTCGCTAGTGAATGGATTACGTTTGATCGCTTCTCGCAGACCTTGCTTTAAAAAGTTAGAGGTTTTTCTTCCCATCTCCCCAGATCTGCCGTCTGTCCTCAGCATCTGTTGCGGAGTAATGTCTTTTGATGTGTGTGGGGAAATATAAGAAATGGAACCAGAGCCTGTCATATTTACTTATATTACCAGGTCCCAGGGAAAGCACTTGCTCCTCTCAGTATGCCTACAGCATAGGAAGGGTTTAAAAGCTTCAGCCTGGAATGCAGAGGGGCCATCAAACGGCACTGATGAATAAATGATTAAAACCAGCGTCGTGCAGCGCGCAAACGGTTTGGGGTTATAACAAACATGAGACAAAGCCACCAAGGGCCTGGTTTTCCCTTTGAAGAGAAGGATGTTTGTGCATTGTTCATAGCTCCATCCTTAGCAGAGAGCAGAGCTCCCCGTGATGCTCTCCCACCTCACGTCGTGTCGTTATTGGGGATACACCAGTGTTGAATATGGGTTCGTGGCCCTGCCATCCCTTTGGTGCTTCTGTAGAGTTATGGGAGCTTTCTATCCTCAGCATTAGGTGCAGGATCTTACCCAAAGAGAAGCTGCTTTGGCTGCAGCCCCCTCGCTGCCTGTTGCTCTCCAAAAATTGCAGCAGCCCTTTTTACCTCCCCAGTGGTGGTGTTGTTACCCGCACAGCAGCGATCGATGCAAAACACAAACCCATCTCACCGATGAAAAGGGTGGTAAAGGGATGATTTAACCTTGCATTAGGGCTATTGTGACTTCTGAAAAGGCTTAAAAAAATTCAATAACAACTGAAAACGATACAATAATTTTTATAGAAGAGAGGAGCTGCTGTATCTGTCAATAAAGGCAGCAGCACAGGCTGCCTGTTATCTGTTTGTGGTCTGATGGGAAAATCCATGCTGTTACTTGCTTCCTTTTCAGCATTTTGCCTCCATCTCTGGTTTTGGGAGTCCTGTATCACGCAAAGTCTTGCAAGCTTTAGCATATAAAGGGTTTTTTGCTGCTTTCTCTTCTTTTTTTGCATCAGAAGATGCCCACTTGTTGGTAGATTTGGTGTTTTCTGTCTGGTTTATGGCATTGCACATCTCCCTCTGAAGGTGAAACCTCTGTCAAGGAAAAGAAAAAGTGACTGCCTTTCCTCCTGTGTGCTTGCAGCTCTTGCTTGGGGTGCCCTTAGCAGATCTGGAGGCTGATTGGGAAGGTTTTTGGATGGCAAGACCATCTCTTGGAGCAGCTTGCGGATTCCTCTGTCCTCATTCACCATCTGTGTGCTGGCAGAAATACGTGGGAAAAATCTTAACAGCTGTGTCTGTTGGTTCGTACCCACTGCTGTAACTTTCTCTTGTTTTCCGTTTACTGATGGCAAAATCTCCTTGGCCAGCCCATGGGATTGCCCAGACGTGCAGTGGGAGGGGAAGAAAATCAGGAATGTGGGCTCTTGGGGAATAGAAGCTCTCCCACTTCTTTGCTGGCTCAGGCAGCCCTGTTGTTTTCCCTGCTGTTAATGCTGATAGGAAGCTGTTCTCACCCTTGTTTTCTTGCACTTAGAAACTTTTTGTTTCTAGCACTTGTTTATCTTAGAACAAAGCTTGGTCCATGTCCTGAACATCCTCCATTGGGAAACTGCTGCTTCCCTTGTGTCTGGTGTGAAATCTGGCAGCCATGGCATGTGGTGCTGTGTTTGCCTCCTGGATCCATGGCTTTTTAAAAGCACTCAGAGTCCTGAGGTATCAGGTGAGCAAAATAAAATGCAGTGATGGGCTGCCGATACCCTGTCCATGGGTGAGTGATGTGGTGACGGTGACACATGGGATAACGGAGAGGGGGAGATTGATTGCACTGCTCCAAGCCCGATGGCGCTGGAGGATGCTGTGCACTGGAAGGGGAAAGCTGGCCTCTTGCTAAGAGCCTGTCCAAGCCCCGGGGTTGATTGATTAGTCCCAGGTAACGAGACTTTCCCAGATCCTTCTCTCAAGCCATGAAGTTATAGTTATAAACCAGAAATAGCTGCTACAGCCGGCTGGGCAGTGACAAACCCTCTGGACAGCTCAGGCTCTGCAGAGGACTTGGGGTTACCACCTCTGCACCCCAGCTTGGTGCTCAGCCCCGTTAAACCACATAGGTAGGATCCAGATTTGGCTGAGTGGGAGCAGAGCAGGAGGAGAGGTTTGGCTGTCAGCAGAGAACCCCTGCAGCTGGCGGCACCAATCCAAAGGCAGCTGCTGCTTATCTTCAGGAAAGGGGCTGCTGCTGGGGCAAGTCGGGCTGACATGGAAAAAGCTGCTCCCGTGGCCGGAGGATTTTATCTGGGGCAGGAGCTGAGCAGGCATGCGAGGATCACAGAATCATAGAATATGAGGAGTTGGAAGGGACCTGGAAAGCTCCCCCAGTGCAACCCCTGCCAGAGCAGGATCACCAGAGCAGTCACACAGGAACACGGCCAGGGCTTTGGGTGTCTCCACACAAGGAGACTCCACAACCTCTCTGGGCAGCCTGGGCCATGCTCTGCCACCTTCACACTGACAAACTTTGGCCTCATCTTCAGCTTGAACCTCCTGTGCTCCAGCTTGGGACCATTGCCCCTTGTCCTGGCATTGGCCATCCCAGAGCAGAGCCTGGCTCCTTCCTCCTGACACTGCCCTTTCCAAATGGATCCCCAGGAATGAGGGCACCCCTCAGTCTCCTCTGCTCTAAGCTCAAGAGCCCCAGCTCCCTCAGCTGCTCCTCAGCAGGAGATGCTCCACTCCCTCCATCATCTTTGTGGCCCTGCTGGACTCTTTCAAGTAGTTTCTGTCCTTCTTGAGCTGAGGGCCCAGCACTGGACACAATATTCCAAATGCAGTCTCACCAGGGTAGAGTAAAGGACTAGGATGGGGGACTCTGGGGTGCAAGTAAGATCTGCTGTGTTTTGGAGAGGTGGTTTTAGGTTTTTTTTTTAATCCAAATCCAGTGAAAATAAGGCTGGAAGTCTGTCTGTGCTCCCCACAGCTGCTCTGGACTTGTGAAGGCAAAAAAATAAATCACAGAGCAAGGAAGGAGCAGTCCTGAGCATCTGTCTCCATTCAGCTGTTTGGACATGGCCCTGATCCCTGCTGGCCATCGTGCATCTCTCCCTGCCCAAGGCAATAGCTCTTGGGGGCTGAGGAGAGCAGGTCCATGCTTTCAGCTTTGGAGAGATCCTTCTCCATCCTCCTGCTTCCGGCGAGAAAGATATTGGGGGGTTGAAGAGAACAAGATCTTTGAGGAAAGAGGGTGGGAGGAGGAAAGAGAGTGGGAGAGGAAAGAGAATGGTGAGGATTAGATCCTTCTAAATGCAATTTTGCTTATTGTGGCTTGTTTTAGGGGATCATGCTGGCAGGTGAGGTTGCTGCAACAGAGCATGATCTTCCCTCTCTGACCCAAACAAGGCACGTTTCTCCTCTGCTTTCCCTGGTGCCAATGGGGTCTCGCAGCACCCATGTCCCAGCTCCCAAAATGCCAGGGGTAGGTTCCACCCTGTGCATTTATCTCGCCCCATCAAGGACCATCTCCGAACTGGGAAGCAGCGTGAACTCCCCTCTGTTTGCTGGGACGGTGTTGGCCGTGCCCTGCTCTATCAAGAGCAACGCTGCGGTGCTGGTGGGTTATTTATTTTAGGAGCCGATTGTTCTGAAGCAGCGGAGTGAGAGACGCGGGGGGAGGCGGCGCCGACGCAGCCAAGTAGAAAGTAATGAAATGGAGCCCGAGCGCGGAGGACGGAGGGGAAGGGGCAGAGTGACAGCATGAAGGAGAATCGCTTGTTCACCTTCAATCAATCCCTGCTTTTTCTTGCCGCCGCACGTGCCCGTGCGCAGCTGAGCGTGCGCGGGCGGGGAGGGGAGAGGTGGCACCGTTGTCAGGAGCTGTTAGGAAATACATTTGTCAACACTGGAGCGAAGGGAAAGATGCGGCCGTCACCGTGGCCTTTTATTTATTGATGCTTTCGGATCGTTGCTGTCTTGGGAAGAGCTTTCCTGGGGGGAAGAGTGGGGAGGAATGGGCCCAATTGCAATATTTATGGCTGCTACCCATTGCTAACTACTCCCTGGTGGGGATTCACCCTCCCAGCAGGGCTGGCTCCTGGAGTTCACCCCCATGTGTAGCTCCCACTGGTCTCACTCCCAGCTCCACTGAGTGATATCTTTCTTCCCAGCTCTGCCATCCGTCTTGACAGTATTTCTCCCTCAAAGGTTCGGGTCTGTGGGCTCCTGCCTGTGTATCGTGTTCTGTGGATGTGAGTGGCTTTCCAAATTGCTTCCATGCGTTTGAAGAGCTGGTGGCTTTGTGTAGCCTCTGAAGAGCTGCTTCTGGTAAAGGAATTAGCTTCTTCTGCCACAAGCTTTTGTCTTCATTAACAAATTATTGACTGTAATATGACTGTACTAAAAAATTGCCATTTCCATCATCTTGTGCTCACTGAAAGCAGGTGAGTGATCCACGGGTGGGATGAGAGTTAAGTATTGTGCTTTGGGCATGATGAGGGTTGGGAGCTGTCATTCTGGACATGGATGAAGTGCACACAACAGCTTCCAGTTGTTTGTACTTTCCCAAACCTTAAACAGCAGAGGTTTGACTGTGAGCAACCCAGGAGGGTTTGCTTTGGACTGTACCTCTGTTTCCCCTTGCCCTATATGGAGTGGTTGTGGGGCTCACTGCTCCCTGAAGTGTTTGCAGAGCTGTTTCTTGTGAACCTCTTCAAAAATGCAGAGGAGTTAACGTGACCACACTTCACTTCCCTCTACGCTTTACACTGAGCTGTATTTTTACACATGTATGTTCCCTTCCTTTCTAGGTCTGGAAGAAGTTCCTAAGCTCTGAAGCTCCCCGGATCAGTGTCTTCATGGCAGTGCCCACAATCTATGCCAAGCTGATCGAGTATTATGACAAGCATTTCTCTCAGCCGCAAGTGCAGGATTTCGTGCGTGCCTTTTGCCAGGAGAACATCAGGTGGGTGAGCAATCCCCTCTGGGCAGGGGGTGCTGGTCACTGCCTGTTTCCGTGGTGGATTCAAGGTTTCTTTTCAGCATCACCTCTTTGCGGTGCTGATCCTTGTGCTTTAGTGTCTCTTTGATGAGAAGCAGGGTGACATTATTTAATTATGAGCCACTCTTGCATGGTAAAGCCAGAAGGGGTCTGTGTGCTCATTAGATGTGTCACCCTACATAACACAAGACTAAGGACGTTGTCCTGCAACCCAAGCTTATACTGCAGGATCTCTTTTAGGAGACTGTCCTAAACCCGTATCAGAGAATCTCCTATATGTGAGGAACATCCTTGTACTGGTTAAAAGGCTTTTGGGGCTTCTGGCTTAAGTTTTTACATGAGACCAGAATTTGCGTAACCCTGTGTTAGACTGCAGGTTCCCTGCATCAAAGGTGATCACAGAATCTCAGAATATCAGGAGTTGGAAGGGACCTGGAAAGCTGCCCCAGTGCAACCCCTGCCACAGCAGGATCACCAGAGCAGTCACACAGGAACACGGCCAGGGCTTTGGGTGGCTCCAGAGAACGAGACTCCACAACCTCTCTGGGCAGCCTGGGCCATGCTCCATAACCCTCACACTGACAAACTTTGTCCTCATCTTCAGCTTGAACCTCCTGTGCTCTAGCTTGGGACCATTGCCCCTTGTCCTGGCATTGGCCATCCCAGAGCAGAGCCTGGCTCCTTCCTCCTGACACTGCCCTTTCCAAATGGATCCCCAGGAATGAGGGCAGCCCTCAGTCTCCTCTGCTCCAAGCTCAAGAGCCCCAGCTTTCTCAGCCACTCCTCAGCAGGAGATGCTCCACTCCCTCCATCATCTTTGTGGCTCTGCACTGAACAAAAGTGATCTTGGATACTTTCCTACATGGGGTTTTCTCGTGCAGGTTAATGGTGTCAGGCTCCGCAGCCCTGCCTGTGCCTGTCCTGGAGAAGTGGAAGAGCATCACTGGGCACACACTGCTGGAGAGGTATGGGATGACTGAGATCGGGATGGCGCTTTCTAACCCTTTGCATGGAGTCCGTGTCCCAGGTAGGAGTCTCCAGAGGGTGCACGCTGTTTGGAGGTGGTTGGCTGTGATGTGCTTTTGGGTTTTCTCATCACAGAGAACGTACATCTCGTCAGCATGCTGACCCAACCAGCCAGGCTGGTTCAATATCATCCATATCAATGCTTTATTATGTCCAAAGTCTTAGTTCAAGCAGCGTGATGAGACCGCATCTTCAGCTTGGCTCTGGGAAGTTGTATTTGTGAGCGGTGTTGACACAGGATTCCTCCCGCAGCAGTTCATGTCCACCCGATTGGTACTGAACATTTAAAATAGGATGTCTGCTCACCCTTATTTTAGTGCAAGTTCCTTGACTCTTCAGGAATTAGAAATTGTCACACCTCGTTGTACGCCCCGGTTCTGTTCTCTCCTTGTCTTCCCTCACTTCTCCTAGCTATATTTTGTGGCTCCTCTTAATATCTGCTGTTTATGTAACCTAGAAATAAATTGATCTGAAACATTAAAAATATCAAATGCCCCCACCCTCCCTTTGGTTGAAAATGTGGCCATCTGTCTGCGAGCAACCCAGCCCACCATCGCGCCACCTTCTCCTCCCCGCATGCTGTCTGTGCGTGCATGGCACCATATGCACCACCGTGGTCTGTGGTGTCTTGGGGGGATCAATGTCACCCACGGGGGTTGTCCTGGGTGTCGTGGCTTCCCACAACATCCCAGTCCTACCCCAGTGCCCCTACAGGGGTTGCATGGGGAGAGGAGAAGCTGCAGCTCCTCAACCGGAGAAGAACTCAGGGGCAGCACGAAATACAAACTGGAGTTTACTTTTGCAGAGTTAATGCCATTCCCCCAGCCCAATTCAGCCAGTCTTCCGTTCCCCAGACACCCATCCCTGCAGGTGGGAGAGGGAAGCAGGCAGAAAAATGAGATTCCCACTTGTACGAGCTCTCCATGAACCTCACACCACAGGGTAATGGTGCAGTTTGTATGTCCCTATGACCTGGTTAAATTTGATTTTGATTCATCTTCAGGAGGGGAAATGAGTGGAGACTGTCGAAATTTCTCAGCAGACAAAAGTAGAAAGGAAATAAGACTGAAAATAACCAGAGCAAGGCAGACATTGGCACTCGAAAGGGCAGCTCCTGCTCCAGATCTGGGTGGCCACGCTCCTGGACAGAGCCAGAACAGGGTCCCTGAGGATACCGCGTTCTGCAGGGGAGCTGGGGACAAATCCACTCGTGCAGTGAGACTTTACAGAAAGAGGGCTGTAATTGAATAGGCTTGATTAATTTATTTCAGAAAGTGTCAGCGGGGAAGCAGATGGGTGAAGCTGAGGCATCATTTACTGGAGCTGTGAAAAAGCTTTTGATATAGTACCCCATTAGAGGCTGGGATGTAAGGTCACCAGGTACCACAGAGCATCCCCTGTGAGAAAATCAGCTGAGAAATGGGCTGGGAACAGAGGCTGGGCAGGAGGAGGAGTGGAGGATCCAGAGAAAAGACCTCAGATGGCATCAGTGTTACAGGGACAGATGCTAGGCCATGGTGACCACAGACCCATGTGCTGGCCAAAGTGATTTCTAGCTTTTTGTGGGGAAAGGAGGGCACTTTACCCCATGGGTAAGTCCAGGGATCCTCAGGTTGGCCCAGGGATTTCTGCTGGAGTAGAAGCAGCACACGTCCTTCTTCATGTACCTCTGAGGAGAGCTCCTGGGGCTTCCACTCGCTTGGTGTGGCTGGGGAAGGATCAAATCCATGTCCCCACCAGTGTCCCAGGCAGCGTGGCACCGCTCTCCACCCACAACACAGATCTGAAGGGGCAGAGGCAAGCAGGGGGGCTTTAATTTCCAGCAAAAGAAAAAGATGAAAGATAAATGTTTGCTTGTATATGGTTAAAACCCTGCTTAAAATGCCTCTGTTTTCACCAGCTCTCATTCTGATCCCCCTGGTGCTGTTACTGTGAAGGGAGATGAATAATTCATGGCCAGAGGATGCCTCACTGGGCCTAATCACCACTTTAATTGGAGGTTTAGATCAGAGGCGGCTAATAGCTGCTACAGCGGGGACTCCGTGTATTGTTGACAGTGAGATCGTTGAGTGCCTTATCGTTGGCCTGTTTCAATTCTCCCAGGACACCACCGCACATAACAGCATCCAGGTCCCCAGATACCGAAGGACACAGACCGGCAGGGCCAATTAAATTTATCTGGGAAGAGCTGACAACTTTTTTAAACGGAGGTGAACTGGTGCAAGAATAATGGTGTCACTCCTTCCTCCTGCAGCCTGGCTGAAGCCGGCAGGGCTGACACTGCCGGCGCCTTGCCAGCATTTCTGAACATTCAGGAGCCTACAAATTGGAGAGAGGGAGAGGGGAAGGAGCAGGGATTTCTCCTCTTTCCTCTGGGGATTATGGTGTTGAACCTTTTCTGATCTACCCTGGTTTTGGTGAAGCCAGGACCTCCAGTCCTTTGGGAACAGGTTCAACCACTTGCTGACCTGTTGGAGTCAGCACAGTGTGGATTTTGACACGGCAGATGGGCCTGGGAGCCTCCAGTTGTTGCTTTTGCACAAATTTCGTTAATACCATCAGGTTTGTGTAGCTCTATTCAACGTTGTGAGCACTTTCAGCCTTTACAGGTGTTGATTTCCAAGTTTGGCATTTTTTCCTAAATACCAGACAGCCTTCTCCAGACTGAATATAAGGAAACAGCTCCCCATGAGGGACTTGCTTTACACATTGGTTTTACTTTAGCCAAGTATGAAATAATTAGTAATGGTGATCTGAAGCGCTGTATGAGAAACACGAGGCCTCCTCTGTGTCTTCAGATTTGTTTGACAGCCCTGTGTTGAGAATGCAATACCAAAAATCAAAGACTTGAGGCTAGAAGTGAGCACTGACCCGTCAGTCCTGCTGCCCATGCATCAGCCCATCGTATTTCTGCATTGAGGGTCAGTATCTTGCATACGGGGAGGAAGACTCTATCTCATCTTGATATTTATGGGAGCCCGTGGCAGCTCATTGCCCTGGTCACTGCTCCCTCCATGAGCTTTGCAAGACCTTTTCACACCAAAGAACATGTTCCCATAGAAGTCTAGAAGGTGGCTTCAAGCAAGCTTAGCATGCAAATGTTTTGCATGTTTTCCATGACTTGTAACTTGCTTTTTGAGTCCTCCTGGAGTCTACCAGACTGTTTAAAACACATAAATACCTCTACATAGCATCTCAAGGCACTTTTCCTGGTGACTTGTCCTGGCAGATGCTTCTCTCCCTGTACTCCACTGCAGTCCCCTGACTCCTGGCAGCGTCAGGCCAGGAGATGAGACCATCCCAAGCGATGCTCATGGTAAGAGAAGGACCTGGCTGCATGTGTTGGCTGACCTGAACACCGAAGGCAATTTCAAGCTGAACAGACACGCATCCCAGACCCGCCACGTTGCTTTTCTGTTTATTTCTTGCCAGATTTGCTAATTGTTCGGGTAGTTTCACTGCAATAAAATCTCACTCCCTCGTAGCCCATCTGCTCTTAGCTGATCCTGCAGGGATGCCATAAATCTGGGCTCCGACGACATATCGATTTCCATGGCAACTGACCAATGTAGCACACAAAATCATGATGTCACTGATATTGGACCTCCAGGGCTTGAACAAGAGAATGGGACCAGGGTAGAGGAAATGCCACTTAAACCCAAATACCTGAAATATAGACAAGGAGGAGACACTGTTGAGGTCCAGGTCCTGCACACCCTGCTCTAAGGACTTGCCAATGTTGAGCTGATCCTAGCAGAGCTGAAAGTGTCACTAACTGGAGGTTGTCCAGAGGAAAAAATTGGTAATATCTTAAAATAAAGAGTACACTTAAGTGATTTGAGCTCAGAGCTGTCCCATCAGACAGGTTTTGGGAACAAAATTGCCCTTTCTGCTGGGCTTTGAGGAGCTCACAAAGAAGAGCATGCACTGAGCCAAGGGGTGGGGACGCTGCAGGTTGGGGAGTTCTGGGGTTGCAGAACCACCTTGGAGCTGAACAGCAGTCGTTCATGATGCTGTGTCAGGTTCCCCGGCTTTGAAAATTGAAACCTGTGGAAGAACGGCGTGGGTTTGATCTCTGCTTTTCTCCTGTGATGTTTTATGTACAGCGTATTGATGTCTCGTGAAACTGAGATAATCCCTCGCAATTCTTACACTGTTAAGCCTCTGCCTTCTCTGTCAGGTCAGGGCTATAGAGAAGCAGTGAGCCACTGTAGTAATCATTGTGCTCTTCCTTTTCACATCTTTGTGTACGTTTCATGGTGCTTTTTTTTCCCCTAAAAGACAGCTTCATTACCGAGCTACGAAGCTGTGCCGATGTCTTCAAAGACTGGCCAAGAGAGACTGTTCAGGGCTGGAGACACGTTTGCTTTCCTAGGCATTTCCAACGCTGCCTGCTCAGCGAACAACGGCGTATAGCGACATTTGCATGCAGACGTACGGTGTGATCGAAGCCTTCCTGAAGGGTAACCCCCCGCTAGGAAGTTCTTTAGTGCCAGCACAGTCTGCAGATGCCATTAATAGACGAGCAGCTGCTCTTTTGCCTCCTCAGATTTCTTGTTTCCTAGAGCCTGTCCACTGTTTCAGCCTTGTTTTCCTTCACAGGTTCTGTGGGGACCCCACTTCCGGGGGTGAAAGTGCGCATTGCCACGGAGACCGTGAAAACCGGAGGTCGTTCCTACACCGTCCATGCCCAGGGAGATGAAGACCATACACAGGTAGTGCTCAACCACATTTTCTGCTGCTTTGCTTTGTCTCATCAGAAGTCCTCTCCTCCCCAGCCCTTTGAAGCCCCAAGGATTGAGCCTTGTGCTACTGTTATTTCCAGGAACTCAGAAATGCTATTTAGCATTTCCTCTTCCTTGTATTAATTTATGGCTTATTACAGCCATGGTACTTTAGGACTGCACAAGTCCTTGCTGCGTAGGTGCAGAACATCTGAGAGGGAACAGCCCCGTGTGGGAGTGGGAGGCAAAGGTATAAGGATTGTGGTATGAGGAGATGATTTTGTGTCTGCTGAGGCTGGTGATGGGTTAAGCAGTGCCTGGCCTTTGAAAGCCAGGACAAAAAGTTGAAGTCTACCACACAAGGTAAGAGCAAGGCATTGATGGGAATTCAGAGGGATCCTGCTCTGGTCCTAAGAGTCACTAAATAGTCTGGAGGAGAGGATAAGTGTTAAAATATCTAGAAACTGAGTCTGTGTTTATCTCACTGGGCTTGATCAGGGTTTCAATGAAAGCCCAGCTCCATGCTGAGCTCCACTGCCAGGTGATACCTGCACCAGCAGCTCCGGTATCTCAGAAGTCAGATATCCTCAATGGTGGGGCCCCTTTTCCCATTGAACTGCCCCTGTGTTGGGGTGCTACGCATTCCCCGCTGCAGAAGCAGCCCCAGCCCATGGTCCAGGCTGTGCTGCTGCCTCAGCCCCTGCACTGCCAGGTGATACCTGCACCAGCAGCTCCAGTATCTCAGAAGTCAGATATCCTCGATGGTGGGGCCCCTTTTCCCGTTGAACTGCCCCTGTGTTGGGGTGCTGCGTGTTCGCTGCTGCAGCAGCAACCCCCAACCCAAGGTGTAGGGTGTGCTGCTGCCTCAGCCCATCTCTCCCTGCAGGGTCTGCGTTCCTGCAGCATCTTCTTCGCACCCTCATTGCAGGTGCAGGTCGTGCTCTCCCTGCAGGGTCTGCGTTCCTGCAGCATCTCCTTCACACCCTCATTGCAGGTGCAGGTCGTGCCGCCTCCAGCAGATCGATAGCCAGGTGATGTACGGGCTCGGCTGAGCAGATAAATGCTGTATATGTGAGAGAAATTACACCAGCAGACGTGTGCGCCGTGTGGGTGGGAGACAGGCAGGCATGAGATGCAACCTGAAATATGTGGCTTCACTCGTTCCTCTGGGAAAACAGCTTCTCATCTAGCCACGTACATTAAAGGAGCCTTCCAGATCTGTGGCAGGGTATCACATAGACACTGCTGGTGTAAGAACTGGTGAAAATATCGAGAAAGCCTTTTATTTTCTCTAGATTATCTGTGCTGGTGGCTGGAGGAGCCAGCAGGACCGCGGGCAGCCCCATGTGTGGGTTGTGCTCAGGCTGCAGCAGGATCTGATGCTGTAACAGGGTGCTGGATCCCACCCCAGATGGGCAAACGAACCCAGGGAAGAACTGAGAGGGAATGCTCTGCCCAGAGATTATAGATTTTATTAAAAAAACCCAGATTTGCTGCTCTTTACTCTGTGTCACTGATGTGGCCTGGCTGTGGGCAAAGCAGGAGAGCTGGAGAGGCCGCTCCGATGCAGCACTCAATGCGTAGGAAGCAGCATCCCGTTTTTGTCACTTCACCAGATGAGTGCTGTGTCTCACGGTTTTGTCCCCTCATCCTGGAGTGACATCTTGGCCTTTTATTTCCATTGGTGTGGAACTGAGACATGAAATGTAATGTGTCCATTTTAATAATGATCCTATAATTCTTTTTGTACCCTAAGGGATCCCTATGCACTTTACAAATTAGGTCTCGGACACAAGAATCCCCAAAGTGCAGCTACTTCCAGGATGAAATGTGGACGTTGTTCTTCTGAATTATGAGAGGAAAAAATAAGTCAGGGTTTTTTCCTGCTCAATCCTCCTTCCCATTCCTTCTGGTTGTATGGTGGTGAAGAAGGGGAGCCCGGATGACCTATGTGGTGCTGGAAGCCCCCCAGGGCTTCAGAGAGCTGAGACTTGCATAACTCTTCTCTTTTCTATGTGAGTTTGTATTTGGGGCAGCGGAATTGCCCTTTTATCCCAGCCATTTCCCAGATGCACCCTTCAGCCCCCAGTGTGGGCAGCTGAGGACCATCCTGGCATCCTGTGGTGGTCCCAGGAGCTCCCACCAGCGCTGGCCCCATGCCCCATGCTGATGGTTTGCTCTCCCTTGGGGTTTTTTGAATGTTCTGGTGAATTCTCAAGCAGGGAAGGTGGTAGATTTTACCTCTGGGCATCAGCTGATGGGTTGGTCCCTCTCTGAAGGGCTGTCCCCATGTCATCCACCTTGCCCCAGCTCAACTGGAAGTTTGTTTAGGCTGAAGGGACAGAAATGGTCCCATCTGCTTTGGGCTACCCTAGGAGACAGTGGCTGGCCAGGTACCTCCAGGACATCCCCAGGAGCCAATCTCCTGTACCTCTATCTCTGGAACTGTCAGAAGGGCCACGGCAAGGTGGGAAAAACAGCCCCTGCTCTCAGTGCATCTTGGCACAGATGGACGCATGGAGATGCCAGGAGTTTGGTTTCTCTATGGCTTGGGTATGGAGTGTGACTTTCCGTGGCGTGGGCAGGTGGCAGCCGTGGCGGCACACCTCAGCTCCCAGGGACAGTGTCATTTAACTGCTTCACACCTGCGGTCGCAGCGCAAAACCTCACCTGCTGCCTGGTCCTGCTCCGAGATGCTGCTGCCGGCACGCTCTGTGCATCACGCTTGGTTAATAATTGATGTCAGAGGAGAGTGCGTCAGTGGAATTTATTTAAAACAAGGAGGATCTGACAGTCCGAGTGCTCATCACGCTTCAGCAGTCAAAGAAAGACCCAGCTCTGTTTAAGCACAGGAAAATGAGCTTCTCCATGGCGGAGGGGCTGTCCTCACGATGAGAAGACCCGGTTGGTGTCACTCTCCGTGCCTTTGCCACCTGACAGCCCTGGAGTGGCCTTTTCCTTGCCTCCTATGAGAAGGGATAACCAAATACTCCCTCGCAGGAGGGCTTGGGGGCTTGCAGCATGGTTATTGAGGGCTGGGAGGTCCGTGGTGTGGACTGGGCAAAGGCAGAGGGGTCCCATTGGAAGGACAGTGGTGATGGGACCGGTGGCAGGAGACACACAGCCCTCCCAATGCCCATTCTGCCCAGATTTGATACGAGCATCCTCAGCCCCATCCCTGCTATGGGCATTTCTGTCTGGTTTGGCATTGAAACCATGAAAAATTACCAAATGTCACGTAATGGGTTGCTGGAAATAAACAGCTCGGGGAGCGCCTGCCGTCTGCTTCAGTTGTACAGCTCTCAGGGCAGGGACCTCTCTCCGTACACGGGAAACGCGGTGCACATCTGTGCTGCTGCACAGATAATAACAAAACTGCCAAAACAGAGCCTGTCCAGGCTATGGCAGGGACATGGGGCTGTGCTGTGGGGCAGCTGTGCCATGGGGCAGCCGTGCCTGGCAGCACCGAGGGCTAAGGGTGAGCACAGAGGGGCAGATTTGGTGGGATACTGGGCACCCCGCTAGGAGCTGGTCTCTGAGCCGTCTCTTCTCACCAGTCGATCTTCGTGCCGGGGTTTAGGCGCGTTGTCAGGGCAATCTGCGAGGCGTTCACGCCTCGGCTCCGCCGCGCAGAAACCCTCCCGACAGCGAGCGGAAAGAGCACCTGCCTTTGCCAAGGAAATTATTTGCTTAGCTCCACGGAGCCTCGCGAGGTCACCGCCTTCCCCGCTCGCGTTGGGCTGAGGGCTCTGCCTTCTGCTCCCTCTCGGCAGCAGAACACCACAGCCTTTCCCCGCTAACGCTGTCTCTCCCCCTCGACACCGGGACTTCACACCGTTTCCTTTCACGCCGTCGCCCTTTGGACATGTTTTTGCATCCTGCCGCAGCGAGATGCAAACAGGAGCTGGGTGGCAGAGGAAGGCGTGTGGGAGGTGGGGAACGTTGCTGCTCCGCCATCCGGTAACTGCCTGAGCGTGCGGCAGGGGACTGCTGTAATTTGCAAAGCTGGTTTCTGGCACGCCCTGAAGATCAATAATCTACTTAGCTGAAAGTTTGCTGGATCTCTGTTCTCCCCTTCATTTTCTCCCAGCCCTTGATTAGAATGCTGGATTCGATTCACCCCCGTGCTCCTGCCCTCCCATTTCCTTGCAGTTCTCATGAGCCTGGTGCTCCGTTGTATCCCGTTTGCTCAGGTTTTCTAGCAGGCTCTTGTGCCTTTTCCTTGCTCGTTGCTGCTGCACCGTGGGCTGTGAGCTGATTTCCTGAGCCAATACAGAGCCGTGTGTGGTTGGGTTGTTGGCCATGCCCTGCACTGCTTTTCTCCAGCATCCTGACCACTGCTGGGCTTTGCATTTCCCCTTGGGAGTGAAGGTGAAGCTCCATCATCGCTGCCAACACCAGAACAACGTGCTCCAGCCCAACACAATTGCTGCACCGCCTGTTCCCAGCCAAGGATGCTCTGCACCCTGGTGTGGGACAGGGCCATGTGGGGCGGGCAGGAGGTGCCTGTTGAGCTCATCTGATCCTACACAACCAGGCTCCTTACCCAAAAAGCCTGGATGTTGGTACCAGGGAAGCCATCAGCGCTCCTCACCCACAGCCCTGGGTGCTTTTTCCTCCCGGTCTTTTATCCCCTAAACTTTTTGGCATCCTGGGGACCTCGCTCTCCCTGTCTCCACACACAGGAAAGGGTTACAGCTCTCCAGCGCAGAACATTTCAGTCTGCTTTGTTCGGTGCGATGCATATTTCATACGCTTAGCTTCCCAGCTGGCAGAGGCCTGGAAACCCTGCGAGCTGTCGGGTATTGTCTCTCTCCTCCTTTATTTGTTTGTTTGTTGGTTGGTAGGGGAGGTGGGTTTTTTTTTTTTGGGTTGTCATTTTTGTTGGATTTTTTCTTCCCTTTTCCCAAATTGTTCGCTCGCACGAAAGCCAAAGCCCGGTCCCTGACAATAGGGGTCTATCAAAAGATAAATGGTTTCACAGCTGTATCTGATGCAGCGCTCCAGCCAGGGCTTTCATGGCAAGCAATTTTCTCGCGCAGAGGCTGCGAAGGGAGCCGTGTGGGACGTATGGGTTGCAGGAGCTGGCAGCAGGAGGACGCTGCAGCCATGGGCTTATCTTCTCCACCCCCCAAAAAAAAAGGTTGTAATTATCTCGTTGTTTATCCATATGCAAGCTGTCGTCCTGGACGAGAACTGGCTCGGCTGCGGCTGTCCCTCTCGAAAGCCACCAGCACCTCCTGGCCCCTCCTCCCCGTGCCCCCCCTGTGTCTCTGCCATCTGTTAGCAGCTTGCTGCTGGTTGCCAGCACCTCTGCGGGGCTGCGGGCAATGGGGGCAGCTGGCAGTGTCACCCTTTGTCATCATCGGGGGTCTTGGCCATTGATGTCCCTGTGGAGGGGACCAGAAGTGGCTCCACCTCAGTCATGTTCATCCCAGATCTCCTGAGACCTGACAGGGAAGTGCTCGGTCACCACTGAGCTTCCAGGCTTGTACTGGGGGCATCCTCCAAGGTCTGACCACCCCCATTTGTGCTGTGCCATAGGTGGGTGTGAGTGCTTGGCACCTCTCTGGGGCAGGTCCCCTGTGGAGGTGCTGTTACATGTGGGCCTCTTGCTTGGTGTCTCCTCCATCCAGGCACTGTGACCTGAAGCTGGAGGTGGGCATGTGCCAGCCAGGACTGGTATTACTGGAAATGGATGGGTACAGACGTGCTGGTGGCGATGTGACCCGCTGTTTCTGGCTGTCCCAGGCAGCCACCCTGGTTTGTTCCTTTCCTATCCTCATCAGACCTCACCCTAGCACAGCTTGTTCTTTGTCCTCAATGCTCCAACACTGCCAGAACATCTCTTCCACAATTCTTCATCTATTTTCTCGTCCCTGCTGCATCCCATCCTCATGTTTTGGTACATCCCACAGGTCTCTCGATAGTGAACCTTGACTCCAGCATCCCAGTCCCACCTCCTGTCAGCAGCTCCCGGCTGTAGGTGCAGGACATGAAGCCTCATAGGATGCCTTCACCAGGACAGCAAGTCCCTGATTCAGGGCCGAACTGTTCCTTGGGGTGAAATTTCAGTTGAGATACAGAGAGCCAAAGGCTGGTGGGGCTGCCTGGCTACCACAGGGGCTCGCGGGATGCTTTGGGGTTCATCTCCTCTGCCTGGGTCTTTGCCCACCTCACAAATCTTGCCTTGAACCCCATGATCTCTCCCATCCATAGCCTCCTCCCGGGTGTGGGGAATATGCTGTTGAAGACAGCCTGGGTTAGAGCTGCTGCCTTGCTTTTATCTGGAACACCGGTCCTGAGGTTTTCTGGCACAATCCATCTTTGGTAAACTCACGCTGCATTTTTGTCCCATTTTCCATTTACCTCTGCTCTTTCCAAAAACTCCTTCCAAAGCCCTCGCAGCCTTGGACGCAGCAGTTGTGTGTATTCCAGTTACAATTTCTATTTCACCATGTTCCTCTCATCTCAGTACCCGTTTGTGTCCTGCCCCAGTAAATCGAGTTTCTCCACTGTGTTGCCCAGGCTGCTTTCATTACTGTATCAACACTGAGCTGCTTCTCATTGATCACATCCCGTTCCTTTGTCAACTCGGTCAGTAATTACATTCTCATATCTATTTAAATCTCCTTCCTTCTTTCTTTTTGTTTATTTTTTTAATATTTGTGCCCATAGCTGTATTTTATTTCTTCCTGGTAGCCATAGTGAAGGCAGGGATTATGTTAGCATCATGTCCCCCTGTTTCTTAGCTGAAAACTTTTCTCATCACAGCAGCAGCCTTAATCCCAGAAGACAATTTCCTAGCATATTCAAATTGAATTTATCTCTCAAGAAAAACCTCCTTTCCACAAGTGTTTCCTTGGAGCTAACCTCTGTCGTAGGTTAGCCTCAAAATCTCTATTAATCTCTTTATTATCATTTTATGCTGCCTTCTGGTGAGAGGAAGACTTGGGATGTGTGTCCTTGGTCCCCTTCACCAGGCTGGCAGTCGGGGTACTCCCACCATGAGGGATAAGGGATGGATTCCTCTCTGGTCCTATCAGGGCTGGTTTTGGTCTTCAACACTTTTCTGTGCCAGGAGAGCCTGGGAGATGACGGTCATGTTCATGTGTGGTGGTGTGAGGTGTGGGATGACAGTAGGCATCCGGTCCACAGAATCCCAGAATGTGAGGAGTTGGAAGGGACCTGGAAAGCTCCCCCAGTGCAACCCCTGCCAGAGCAGGATCACCAGAGCAGTCACACAGGAACACGGCCAGGGCTTTGGGTGTCTCCACACAAGGAGACTCCACAACCTCTCTGGGCAGCCTGGGCCATGCTCTGCCACCCTCACACTGACAAACTTTGGCCTCATCTTCAGCTTGAACCTCCTGTGCTCCAGCTTGGGACCATTGCCCCTTGTCCTGGCATTGGACATCCCAGAGCAGAGCCTGGCTCCTTCCTCCTGACACTGCCCTTTCCAAATGGATCCCCAGGAATGAGGGCAGCCCTCAGTCTCCTCTGCTCCAAGCTCAAGAGCCCCAGCTCCCTCAGCTGCTCCTCAGCAGGAGATGCTCCACTCCCTCCATCATCTCTGTGGCCCTGCTGGACTCTTTCAAGCAGTTCCTGTCCTTCTTGAGCTGAGGGCCCAGCACTGGACACAAGATTGCAGCTGTGGTGTGAGCAGGGCAGAGCAGAGGGACAGGAGAACCTCTCTGCCCTACAACCACCCCTTCTCATCCACCCCAGGATGGTGTGGGCCTTCTTGGCTCAAGGGCACATTGCTGGCTCATGGGCATTGCTGCCACCAACACCCCAGGTCCTTTTCTGCCTGGCAGCTTTTCCATGCAGTCACTGGTGCTTGTTTCTACTCAGACTTTGCAACCTCACACCTGAGACCTAAGCCATGCGTTCAGCCCACACACTTACAACCTGCCTCGTACCATGGTGTGCTTATGGGACCTCCATCACACCGTGGAGGCTGTTGCTGCTGTAGGCCATCTTGCAGATGTTTGCCAAAGAGCCCTGGACGTGGTATGGGAGATGCAGAAGCAAAGATCAGAATTAAAAGGCACAGTCTCTGCCCCAGAGCACTTCCAGCCACTGAGAGGGGAGGCACCGGCCATGTGGGACTGCTCAGCACAGGGAAACGATTCGGGCAGTGCAATCGTCTGCAGTCACAGCACATCACGGCCTCTCTGACCTCGGCTTTTAAGTGCAGCCGATGGAAAATGAAGCGAAGGTGTGGGCCACTAATTGAATCCTTGCCTGGTCCCCTGCCTGCCCCCCAGAGGAAAACAGGAGTGGACGTCGCGGGGGCACGTCAGGAGTCTTCCTGTAATGAAGAGAGCCGAGGGAGCTGGGAGAGTGCTGACATCTCGCCTCATTCATTATCTTCTGAAGCCTGTGAAAAAGAGGGATGAGAGCGGCGGCGTGGAGAGCTGCTGGCATTTCTGGAATAGCGTTACATGTCTAATTTATGGTGGTAATATAGATCGAGAAGTTTTGGGTCCAGGAAACAACCACGGAGAGAGCTGACCTTCCCCAAACTTGGGTTGTTTTCTGCGGTTCTTTGGGGATCATCTGGAGTTAATCAGTCCGGTAACTTCTAAAAAGCAGTGTTGCCTAAAAATACATACAGTCGCTTTTGGTTTTAGTGGAACAACGTTTGCTGTAAGTAGAGGGTTGGGGTTTTTTTTTAAAACAAGCTTCAGCGTTCCAGCTCCGCTGTGCTCCAGCCTTGCTTTTAAATTTATAACCCTCCAAAATGAAAAGTAAATTGATTGTGTTATTCCCGGCCCTTTTATAAAAGTTAACATTGCAAAAACAGATGTGAAATGTGGCCTCGTAGATTACAGTCTGGGCTTGGGGTTTTTTTTTTTTGGTTGGGTTTTTTTTTTCCCCCCTTTTTCTCTGTGCTGCGTCCCCGAGGAGCAGAAATCTGCCTTTTTCCAGCAGGAGGAAAATTGTTCTGTGTCTAAATTGCCTCCTGCCTCCCTTCTGCAGGATGCTGCAGGACACGGAGCTCGGAGGAACCGTAACGCTTTTACAAAAGCACACGACGTCGCGGGGAAATTTTAATGACGAACGTGCACCAGAGCTCAGCTTGCCTGGGAATTGGTGATGCTGTAGCAAACCTCGCACCTTCGGGCCATCCATTCCAGTATGGCCCAGGGAGATGTGATTAACAGGCACTGGCAGGTGGATTATGGGTCTTCAGCTCCCTTGTAGGATGCCGGTGAGGTTGTCCTCACCTCCCTCATCCCCCATCGCACAGTCTGGGAAAGCTGAGTTTGGAGCTCCCAAATCAGTTGGATGCGGTGTTGGGGCTTTGAGCTTCTGCAGCAGCATCGTAGTGAATGCGACCGAGCATCCCTGCTCCACAGCTCAGCCCTGGGGTGCAGGCAGGGCAGTTCTTCAGGCTTTGCTGTGTTATTTTCCATATTCTGGTATGTTTATTAAAAAAAAAAGAACAACAACAAAGTTACTGCTCTGCAAGAGCAGCTGAAAGGGCTCCATCGCTGCCATAAACCTCACACTTATACATTATTGTCTTCTATTAGTCACTTAAAAGGCTGGGTTGCTTAATTACCTTGATCACAGTAATCACTTATTTACAAGGTGGGGAGAAATGCCAAGCAATTCCAAGCTGGAGGGCTGCAGAAACATCTCCTTCCTCCCCACAAATGGAAGTGCTTTTGCTTTTCTTGGTGGCACCAGTGATGGTGCTGGGCCCGTGCTGTTCTCCCCTGCTCTGGCTGCAGGGGTGTGAGGGAAATTTGGCCGGTGGGAGCTGCAGGAGCAGACGAACTGGTTTATGGAGCAAGGACTGGGCAGGAGCGGGGAACAGGGAGTGGGATAGAAGTGTAGAGGAAGAAGATGCTCTGATCCGCAGCCTTTGCTACTCACCCAGGTTCAGGTTATTATATTTTGGAGGACAAGGGGAAGAAATGATCAGGTAGAAGTGAAGTGTGTCCCACTGAAACCTATTCCCAGCTTCTTCCTGATCCTATTGGCCCCATAACAAGTTATTACCCCCCTGACAAGCCTCGCCTTCTCTTCCCCATGTTTCTGCACAGGAATCCACAGTGCCTCCTCTGCTTCCCAGCACAGCCCCTAATTCCATCACAGCCCGTGACGAGCTCCTCTCCCGCAGCTCCCGGCGGAGCGCGGGGCCACGCACATCCAAGACCGCAAGAAAAACAAGCGGCCCCTTTGAACAAATCCCGGGGCCGCTTGCCAAGCGGGGATTCCCGGCTATTTACCAACCGCCCTCGCTTCCTCCTTAATAAAGAGGTAAAATGGAAGCAGGGAAAATATGCATTTTCTAATCACCCGGATTTAGCCCTTCAAAGGATTTATTACAACCTTTTATTTTCATGCGTGGAGAATGTAATCTTATCTAGCGTGCCGGCTGGCCCAGCTCGACTCACCGCGGCGGTTTTAGAGCAGAAAGCTATCAAACAGCAAACCTTCGGGGCCACGCTGCGCCTGGGTGTTCAAGTTGCTGGGACGCATTAAAGTGCTTGAAACGTGCGTTAAAAGATGTCGCTGGGAGAGGAGGATAGTGGCGCAATTAGCAATCTGATGCTCTCAGCAGCCTCATGCAGCGCCGACCCCGCGAAGCGACAACGGGTGCCACTGAGGTTTGACGGGGAAAGGAAACGAGCACTGCTGCTGCAAAAAAAAACCTGCTTTCAAAGCGGGCCAGCAGCCAGGCAGCGGGGTGTACGTGGGCTTTCAGATGAGAGGGGTTGTAGGAGAGAAGTGCCTTGAACCTTGAATTTTAATTTACGCTGTTTGCAAGCAGCAGAAGCTGCTGGCGCCAGGGTGGTTTGCGTCCCCTCTGCCACACTGGGGAGCGGTGCCAGTGACATTCGGAGTTCAGCAAGCGAAATCCTATTAAGATAACGTCACGGCCTTTCTGTTTTACTGTTTGCAAGCCAGCCATAACATCATTAAATTACACAACAGGGAGGTGCCTGCTGCCAAGGAGCTCTGCTCGAGATAAGATGCGGGTTGAGCAGCTGCCAAAGTTTCGAGTTGATATGACGAGGAATTTGGAGCCGGTTCAAGGCTTGATTCACACCAGGCATTGCAGCGTGCAGGTAAACACGGGGCAGGATTGGTCCCTGGGGCAGCTCTGGGCTGTGCAGGTGGGGCTGTACCTGGTGCTGCCGGATGGGGCCGTGCGATGCCTGCGCAGGGCAGGGCTCAGCCAGGCACAAAAAGTGGCTGTGGCAGCCACATTTACACCCGTTCTTGTGTTCAGCGCTGAGTAGGAGAGAAAATCTGGATTTGTAGGTGAAGCTCAGGCAGCTCTTTGCAGGCCCTCACTGTCCTTACCTCCACCATTCCCTCGCCAGCCTTTCTGAAGGCCATCAGAAAGAAATTACTTAAAAATTGTCCCTCAAAAGCAGCTCTCCAAGCATTTTTCCATTAGAGAAGTTACCAAGGGCGATGTGTACAAGGACATCTCGCAGTGACCTCCCATCCCCTTGCACATCTTCCCTGCAGAGGACTTGAGGTTCACGCAGCCCCACGAGCGGTGCAACATTCGTGGTGCCTCATCTCTTGGCCTGCCTGCATCCTCGTCATTACAGAGCCATGCACATGCAGGGGAGATGTGATACGGTGCCATGTGTGCCCTTCCTGCAGTTCTCCAGTTTATATTTGGTTTGTTGCCATAGAAAGCGGTGCAGGTTTGCAGGGTACCGAGTTGTCACCACAGCCGTTGCCTTCTCCTGAGCCTGAAAGGAGCTGCGTGTCCCTGAGAACAAATCAGATGGTGTTTCCTGCCACCTCCTCGGGAAAAAAAAACAAGTGTTAGGTTGATGGTTTTAGAAGTAAAGTTTTCTATCTATCAACAGCAGTGGCACAGTCATGGGAGAGCATTATCCCTGCCTCGCAGTGCCTGCCCTCCTGGCTGCAGTGGGCAGGAGGATGGCCCTCATCCCCAAAGACACTGCCAATGTGTGGTAGTTCTTGCTTTTCAGCTATTTTCATTGCTTTTGAGTATCAAAGGTACTTGGGTGAGCCCTTCCACTTGAGGAAAGAGGTCCTGCAGGTGGGCAGGCTGTGTTGGAGGTTGGTAAAGTCTCCACCGTGTGCTTGTCCTAGGTGACACCCGGTCTGGAGGGACAAGAAGGGGAGCTGCTGGTGAAGGGAGCCTCCGTCTTCCGCGAGTACTGGAACAGACCCCGAGAAACAGCAGACGCCTTCACGCCCGATGGCTGGTTCAAAACAGGTACTGCCACAGCGTCTGACAGGGGGAGGGGGGCAGCAGCTCTGGTTTGGGCCCCCAGGCTCCCCAGTGGCTGGGGGGGATGTGGAGATGGGGTGGTTGCAGCCTGGCTGGGGGTGCTTCCCAATGCTGGGCTTGGGGATGGGATTTGCTAGCGTTGGCCGTAATTAATCAGCCAAGTAATGGGGTGTGTTTGGGGGTGTAAGCATAATATACCAGTGCTTAACGTTTTCTGGGGACTTAAGCTTTGCAACCTCAGCACCTGAACACTGGGTGGGATTTAAGCTTCGAATCACGGAGTCATTACGGGTGGAAAAGCCCTCTAAGATCAAGTCCAACTGTCACCCCAACCCCACCATGACCACTAAACCATGTCCCCAAGTGCCACATCCACACGGTTTTTGGACCCCTCCAGGGATGGGGACTCCAGCACTGCCCTGGGCAGCCCCTGCCAGTGCTCAACC
>NW_010187411.1:2428-3960 GCF_000695765.1 Mesitornis unicolor | reverse complement strand
GCTCTTTCAGTACAGAAATATTCCCTAATATCCAGTGTAACCAGGGGCTGGATCCGTCCTGCTCCCCTCTAACCCCACCACGGTGTCTGTGAGGGATTTTGCTCTCCTGGCCATGGCTGAATCAAGGTGTGCAGGGTCCCAGCCATGAGCAGGGGCTGTGTGGGGTGGGCTGGGTTCATGGACTGGGCCACCAGCATCGCATGGAAGCTTTTCAGTCATTTGTCAACCAAAAAATGGTCATTGATGGAAAGCTGAACTTTCTGAGGGAAAGTCACAGCGGAGGCCTTCAGTGTGGGAACAGTTCGGGATGAGGTTTTGAAATTGCCATAATGTCACGTTTTGATGGTTTTTAGAGTGAAAAAGCTGAGTCCTCTAAATAAAGAGACCTTTTCATTTGAAACCAAGGCTCAAGGAAATGTTTCTTTCTCTGGGTTTTCTCAAGATTTGCCTTTCCCTTTCAAGAGAGGGAAAAGTTCCTGAAGCATGAAATGTTTCCAGCAATGGGAGCACCTCTGGTGTTTGCTTCTTCCCAATCAAATTCCACCAGATTATACCCTAATAATAACATCTGTTGCAGGTGGGTCCTGTGATAGTATTTGCAATCAGACTAAAAATCCCGTTATCCTGTGATAGCAGGAGATGCTCACTCCCTTCATCCTGGGTGTTAGCAGTGCCATCGAGCCAGGAGTCAGGCTGGATTTCTGATGCCTTCTGTGTAACCTTATTTATTTACAGTTCTGGAGGAAGCTGTGATTTATTATCGTTATACCGAAGCAGACAAGGAGCTGCCCTGCCGGCAGTGTCACCACGGGTCCCCATCCCGAGCGGGTACCACGGGCTGGGACTGGAGCATCATCAGGCGATGCGCAGGGTGCAGGGCAATCAGCTTTAAAATGATGATTTATTTATTTATTTATTTTCAGTCAACGCTCCTGATGAATATTTCAGATGCAAAGGAATAGCATGCATTAATTATTGCAAAGAGATGTCTTTAGGAGAAAATGATTTTGAAATTCAGTTTAATTTCATTGTAATGCGCTGCAAACAGGAAGGGAGTATGTGTGTTTAATTGGCTCTCGGGGGTAAGGCCGGGAAGATGGCATGCCTTTGTCACAGGCCATTAGTGATACAGACTGCATAATGAGAGAGTACAATCAGCTCACAGCTGCCGGCTCCTACGGGGAGAGAATGATATTAAATAGAAATCAGGATAAATTAAACTTAACCCTTTCCCGTTCCCCCGCTCTCTGCCTTTCGTGCGTTCCTCTCCTGACCGCTCGCTCCATCTCTTGTGGATATTGGCTGGTTTTTTCCCAAGCTTTGTTTGCCCCTTGCTCATCTGCCTGTCCCCGCTGTGGTGACAGCCTTTGGGGATGGCAAATGTCCCTGGGGTGGTCAAAAACCACTTCAGGGAACAGAGGGGGTTGTGTCCCAGCACAGTGACTGGGATCTGAGGGGTGAATTACCCCCACTGAACAGCAATGGGTCACTGTGACCATATTGGCCGAATAAATCTGGCCACTACCAGGCTA
>NW_010187411.1:0-2400 GCF_000695765.1 Mesitornis unicolor | reverse complement strand
GTAGGTCAGTGTTTTAAAGGTGAAGCTGTATGCATGGGCATGGGCATGGGCATGGGCATGGTTGTGATGCTCCCCAAACCCACGTGGCTTCCAGAACCAGGAAAATAGCAGCATTTTGTAGAGTGTTTTTCAGCAAGTGTGAAGGAAGCACGTGTAAATTGAGTTATCATGGGGTTTTTTCCCAAAAGTATAGAAACAAACAAAAAAAAGAGTCAACACATTGATGGCAGCAATAATTTTCCTTTCTGATTGACAGCTCCTGTATTAAAATCCCCTTTTCTCCCTTGTAACTGTTTTCCCCAGGAAAACAACCCCATGTCGAGCATTGGGTATGGCCATTCCCTCCAGAATAGGAGGGAGAAATACTGATGCAGACAGTGGCCACCAGCACTGCCTCCTATATCTCCTCACTCCATTTCTAGTGGGAAATCATGGAGACATTTCTAGGGACACCATGGAGAAAGCAGGCACTTGGTGCAAGCCTGCATTTTACCCACCCTGGGACGAGAGGCAAACACCATGGGTGCACTGTGGGGGAAGCCCATGCATATCCCTCTGCAAATGTGCCTGTTTTCTGCCTGCAGTTAGAGAAGGAACAAATGCATGTGTATGGTGGTGTAGGGATTCAAAAAGCAGACAGAAAGGCGTGATGCTGCAGTGACTTTTTGGTAAATTCAAGATCGTGGCTCTTTTGAGAAGCATCCAACGTCATGGCGTTGCATTGGTGATTGAGTCCTGCGCCCGTCCTCCTTATTCCCTCCGATTTGCGCCTCTCTCCGTCTCTCCCTCATTTCCATTTGAGTGGATTTGATTCTTTTTATTGTATTAACGCTGTTGACAGAGCTGCTCAGATGCAAGTCCCCTCCGGCCATTTCCAGGGAGACCGCTGGGTACCCACCTGCTGTCACACAGCGAAGGGACCCAGACAGACCCCAAGGAGAAACACCTGCGGGTGTCTGTCTCCCATCGCTGCCCAACCACCCCGGCTGCCCTGAGAGGTGAGGTGGTTGGGCTCGGTGATCATAAAGGTCTTTTCCAACCAAAACCATGCTGTGTGAGGGGCAATCTCGTGCGCCACTGAGCAGGAAGAGTGGAGATAAAAATCATGGAGTCATTTGGTTGGGAAAGACCTTTAAGATCATTGAGTTCAACCACAAGCCATGTCCCTAAGCCCCTCATCTCCCCGTATTTTAAATCCCCCCAGGGATGGTGACTCCACCACTTCTCTTCCAGCGCCTGATAACCTTTTAAGTGGAGAAATTTTTCCTCATATCCAATCTAAACCTCCCCTGGCACCACTTGAGGCCATTTTCTCTCATCCCAATGCTTGTTTCTCAGGAGAAGAGACCAACCATACTCACTGCCTCCTCTTTTCAGGTAGGAGGATAAGGAAGGAAAGAGGTTTTTGCAATGGTTGCCCAGAGAGGTGGTAGATGCCCCATCCATGGACACATTCAAGGCCAGGTTGACCATGGCTCTGAGCAACCCCATCGAGTTGAACATGCTGATGGCAGGGGGTTGGACCAGGTGACTTTTAAAGGTCCCTTCCAACCCAAATCCTTCTATGAGCAATCACTGAGCAATGCCCAGGAGCTGGAGGAAAGCAGCAGAGAAACCCCAGCTTCTCTGCCCATCCCTCTCCATGATCTTTATTCACCCATCCCAGCTTTGGGATGGGACGTGCCAGGTTGTGTTACCTCCACCCCAAAAGCAGCCATCACCAGATATCAAGCAGCTTTGGGGGCATGAGGAAGGGGACAGGGGTTTGGGTCCATGGTGACATTGCAGAGCATGGTACCCTGCCCTTTTGCCCACGTTTTCTGGAGGAATTTGGCAATCCAGTGGTGTGTGCAGGGCGAGCAATACGGTCAGAAAGCAGCCTTCTCCCCGAGGGAAGGCCAGCTTCCATTCACACTTGCCCATACATCCAGAAAATTAGAATCTGGTGTATTCAGGGAGATTTATTTTCAATTACAGGTTAAGGCTGAGACATGAAATAGCACCGGGTTTGAAAGTAGTGCATAAATCCTGCAACAAATCCATGTATCTCAGCTCCATATAATAAGATTTTATTGATTGCTATATTGTATCTGTCAGAATAAAACTCTCTTAATGCATGCATCAGGATGGAGAAGATAGAAAGCTTGTTGGTCGTAGAATCTGATTCAAGAATCAATGCACTTTGATTAATATGTCGTTAAGAAAGTAGGAGTTATTTAACTTGTTTGATGCACGTTTCAAAATGATGACTCAGATCTTTTAAGTTTCTCCCCTTAAGCTGCCTTTGAAAAAAAAACAACCTCGTAGCTGCTTTTCCCATTGCTAAGTCCTGATTTATCACTGAATATTTTTTTGCTAGATCCCTTTAAGCAGGTCACAGACTCCCAGACTCCCAGCAGC
>NW_010187410.1:0-35203 GCF_000695765.1 Mesitornis unicolor | reverse complement strand
ACTAAAGTCCAGGTAGACAACATCCACAGCTAGCACTTCCTTTCAACTAGCACTTTTCAGTTCACCTTTGAGAGCCTGGTCCCACTTCCACTGGAGAGCAAAACCCAACCAAGTTCCAAGAGAGCAACATGCAGCTATATAATGCTATTGCTTTCTCCCTAAAGTAACACAGAATTCTCCAAGTAACCAGCTCCTGTATTGGTGCTTAATGATCATACAGATTGTAAATTTTTATTTTCCATTTGGTTTGTGCTTCATTCTTTCACTTGTATAAAATTCATTCACTGTTCCTCATTTCTTCAATTTTTTTGATTTATGTGATCCTTTGTCTATAAGACTCTGAGTCCTTTAAGATGGATCTCCTTATGAGTATGATTTGATAAGTAAATCCCTTATTTGTAATTCATAACTCAGCAGCAAAACAAATGCCTTCCAAAACTAGTTGAGAATTCATTCCCTTCTGACAAGTTGGGCCACAAATCAGTATTTACAAGGTGTGGGGGTTTTTTGTGGGTACAATAATCTCAGACTATTTCCCTAGTGGAACACATACCTTTTGGCCCAGAGAAACCTGGACGTCCATCTTGACCAAAAGGCCCAGGTGGCCCTAAGAATCCTCTTTCCCCAGGAGATCCTGGAGCACCATCAAGACCTGGGAAGCCTTTCATACCAGCAGGGCCTTGTGGACCTACATCCCCAGTCAAGCCTTTGACTCCAGGAAGTCCTGAATCAATACAAGAAATAACTCGATAGATTATGTCACACAAACACTGGGACAATTTGTGGACAGCTTCCCAAACTCTATAAACACAGCATTGTTTTTAATACGACAAAGGGACCTTATGGCACATGCAGCCAACTAGAAGGCATAAAGCTTAGAATTGCAAAAGCATTAGTCATCTACTAATAAAATACCTATGAAGAGGGTTACTGCCTACATCACTACACAGCTGGCAAGAGTGAAACCCCTTATGATGTATCCATTTTTGTCTTCTTTACAGACACCAAACAGTAGCACACCAGTCTTACCTTTATCATCAAGGCAGCCAAACCAGAATGGGGAGCATCATTAATGCCAGCTTCTGCTACCTACCCCATGCTCTGGGTGAACCAGAGATCAATTGGAGAGGCTTGTTTTTACATGTTTCTTTTCCACCTTGGTAGTTAAAGTGTTACTTCTCAAGAGCAAATTGCTCACGAAGGGAACAAGCTTCTGATTGTGCTGTCATAAAACCAACATCATATGCACTGTTTTGCCTCTAAATGTTTTAGAATGTTTCTAGCTAAAGTTTTGTAATGGTTTACGATTTTAAATAAAGGCTCAAACCATTGAAAACAGAATGCTCAGATCCAAAGATAGGAAGAGAAGGAAAAATCATGTGGCTTTTGAAAAAATGGCATTTGTAGCAGTAGCACCCAATATACGAGCTTTGTTAGACTCAGGGCTTAAACGCTTTAAGCTATGACCCAGGGTTTTTTTAAAGCAGAAGGTTAAATGGCTGCTTTATTTAAGAAGGCAAAGAAAACATACGCACATAATCTGTACATATCAAGGATTTCCTTATAGGCTTCAGGCTTTGTTACTGTCTGAGCATTCTCACTACAATGGTTCTTTGCCTTCTGGCCTGATTAGCAATAATAAGGGGTATCACCTATGGTCAATGCAATTCTTGTAGCATTAAAAGCTAGGTTGTTAGTCCATGAGCTTTTATGCTACACTGCATTTTCTCACCTTGACAGCCTATGTGAAGAACCCATAACCAAACAGTGTGACATCAGAAATGGAGAGTTGGTGATAAATGGAATAGAAACATGGTGAAGGAAAAAACAGACAAAATATGTAAACAGAGAGAACAAGGGTATAAAAGAGATTAATGATTCAGAGAGACTACAGCCGCAAAAAAACCTTAATCATTCGAACCTTATCATCCCTGTAATGGGAGGTTTTTAAAAATAGTTGAAGGAAAGTCATATATGGTATACAGTCCAAAAATGTAAAATAGAGAGGCAAAAGCAATGTTAATGTCAAAATAAAAAGCAAACAAACAAAAAACAACTTTAAAACTCTATGATTTTAATCTCAAATGACGTTACTGCCTTCATTCATTTGTTGTCATTGTGCTCCAGCACCATCATTCTGCACGTCACAACAGAGGAGTTATGTCACAGACCATTATCTACTAATTCCTAGGTGTTTCTTTGCTTGGTTCTTAGTCTTGCATGCACTATTATAATGAAACACTTTAGTCAGTGCAGCTTGAGAGATGTACTCAAGCGATGGGTTATTTTCCCCTTAAAGTGAAGGGAAATAAATTTATCTTCTGCCCCACTGAAGAGAAAGACAGAGAAGACTTAGGTGCTTGTTCTGAGAAAGCCAACAATTTTCCAATGTATCAAAGTCACATTTCAAGTAACCCTATACATTAGAAATTAATCATCATGAAAATGGAACATGAAGATTAGTCAATGATACAGCCAGCATGTAAGAGCATAGGTGTTAAAAATACGAAGACATTTAAGATGCTTTCTCCTGTCTTTGTGCTGTACTTCTTACAGCCTTGGGTCATCATTTCTAGACAGGAGTTGTCCAACAGTAGAGGCAAAAGGCTCATATTCTGCACTTTGTTATCCCTAACCAGAGGTGGGAGCTCACTCCTAGCAAACTGCAAACCTCTCCTACTCTTCCTCAACATTGCAGCACTCAGCTTGTCTTCATTTGAAGACATGACATACCTGGTGCTCCTGCGAGGCCAACCGACCCCAAGGGTCCTGGTTTTCCCTTAATGCCAAAAGGACCTCCAGGACCAGGAGGTCCCCGCAATCCAGGAACACCCGAATATCCTGGATTACCCTGATCGCCTTTAATACCTAGGAGGCCTGGTCTTCCGTCTAACCCTGGGAACAGAGAGGTGAGAAGTTACAGAACAAACAAAACAAAATTCACACTTTTATTTAAAAAAAGGGTTTTCATAAAAGCCTTTGAGTTGCATTAGATTCTAAGAGAAAACCAGCAAAATACCACCTGTGAGCTACCAGAGGACTGCTAACACAGCATCTTAAAGAGACTGGAAAGAGGAAAGATTTTCGAAAGAGAAACAGGTTGATATTCCCAGATACAAGCAGGATCAGTGCTTACCTTTTGGTCCTGGAAATCCAATATCACCTGTGAGCCCTTTATCACCTGGGAGCCCAGGTCGCCCACGCTCTCCCAGGGCTCCACTCTCAGCACCAAGTACATCTCCAGGTGCACCTTTTGTTCCAACTAAGCCTAAAGCTCCTATTTTCCCAGGCACACCATCTGTTCCATCCAGTCCTGGAAGTCCTTGTGACCCCTGCTCTCCTCGAGGCCCAGGGAAGCCTTAAAGAGAAAAACAGTAAATGCCACTCAGCAGAAGCACAGAATATCTGCTTCCAACAGCATCTCTAACAAAATCAACATTTTAAAATTTTCAATGCAAGTAAAAGTGGTTTGGAAAGTTGCAGAATGTCTCAGTATTGAATTAGAAACAACAGTTGGTGACTAAAAGTGATAAAACCATTTAAAATAGTTAAAATGTCCTTTAATTTTTTTTAAAAGAAAAGAATACTTTAGGGTGTGACAGAAAGCTGCAGCTAGTTGCAGTTTTACAAGCTTGGTTTCACTAGATGGCAGTTTAGGCAAACAGGACAAAAAAAGGACAATAGCCATTTCAGGCTACAGACAGGCAGTATCTCACTACCACTGTCAGCTACAAAAGCTGCAAAAGATGTCATACTCATCACAGCTTTGTTACTCTTTGTTACTCCCCTACGTCAGGCAATTTCTGAAGGCACTGACAGCCTCGGTACAAGGAGGACTGAAAAGTACTGTACCAAGCAGACACTAAACTGCACGGTTGTGTGGATGTGTCACACTGCTCAGGGGCTGTGTCATGGAATCAGTGACCCTATAAAGATCACATCCCCCTTTAACATAGTGAAAGGATAAGAGACTTCTTCAGCCATATCCAGAGCAACCTGATAGATGCAAAGCAACCCAGCTTTAGGGATCTTCCCTCACCACCTCTGCTCTTGCTTTTTATTCACACAGCCATCAGAAATTCACACAGCTCAAACGAGTCCAAGTAACTGTGTACAGTGTGACTTTACCAGAGTACTACATGGCTTAAAACAAGTTTTACACTGAACTTGTAGTTAACCTGAACTGTAACAAAGCACATGCTGATGGTCTCTGAAGAAACAAAGTGTGTTGGCTGCTCTCTTTTCTTCCAGCAGCAATGCAATGTTATAGGCAGGTAACATGTATCTTGAACATTCCTTTTGTTTTCTTCCAAACAGCAACCATTTGCTTGCAGTGATTGCACTTGGAAGGAGCACCATGGAGCTCTCAATGGAGCATTATGAATGTACCAGGCAGAAAAGTGGCCTAGAAGGCTGGACAACTCTTTTGATAAAATATTGTACGTATTACTCAGACAATAAAAAGAACTTCAGTAACTTCCCTCTTACCAGGTTCTCCTTGCAAGCCTATTATTCCTGGAGACCCCAGCTGTCCTTTTGACCCATGTAATCCAGGTTGGCCCGGAATGCCAGGAAAGCCTTTGCTGCCTTTGGGACCTATGGGTAAAAATACACGAATAATTAATATTAATGAATGAATAGTGGAAGACAAAAGCACAGCACGAGAAAACAGGATCAGATCTTTTCTGCAAAGCTAGTGCTGAAAACACTCATTGGATATACAATTTAAACTAAATGAAGTCTCAAAGCTGTGGCTGTTTCATCAGCTACACAAACGCAGAAGGAGAGGGTTTGTGGTTCAGAGGCTACCTGAAAGGGAACAATATGATCCTCCATGGGATTTAAGCCTAATCTCAGGGAAAAAAAAGAAAAAGAAAGAACATTGTTCTGCCAGTTAACTCTCTGGAATAACTATCACTTGGAGGAGATTAATTAGCAAGTATTATCTTCCTTGAGGAATAAGTGCTTCTTGGTAGTTAGCCAGTACATTACAATCAGCTTATCTCCCTACCTGGCAATCCTGGAAAGCCGGGAGTCCCTGGGGGCCCATATGCTCCAGGAACTATGCAGGGCAAGGTGATACCTAAAACAAAGAAACACTGAGGTTGCACACAGCCCCTTTCAGAGAGACAGTCAGATGCAGAACATTTAAGTATCCAGACATTTTTTTAAAGGACATATCATAAGTGGCTGTGAGTGAAATTACGCACGTCAGACACTGCTGACATCTCAAATATGTGATATTAAAGAAAAGACATTCAGAGCCTGGCAATTTTCTAAGCTCATCCTTACTACTTACGTACTGCAAAAGGTAGCAACTACTACCGTGGACTACTCGTAGTACACGATGTCCAGGGCTTCCTCTCAGCAACTGGCCCTCCCTATGGTAGGGACTATGCAACAGGCATTGAAAAGGCAGTCTGTGACTAAGGGAGCTTCAGGTCCAGGCTGAGAGCTTTCAAAGTCAGTGGGAGCTGACAGGTGCTCCCAACTTTTAAAAACTGAGGCTGTTTCTAAGCTGTGTATAAATACACTACAGTGTGAAGTACTAGAATGTTCACATGCAAGATAAAATACATATCTAGGGAATATTTAAAAAAAAATAAACCCTGTTAGCCAAGAGTTTAGGCCAGAGGGATGCACGCATGGAGGGTGGAATAGCAAGGATTTTTTTTTTTCCAGACTTATTCTCCAACTGCTTCTTCTGCAGTATGTCAGACTAAGAAATAACCCCATGGCTTAAAAGTTTATTAGCAGTAAACAAGACTCAGCAATTGCAAAGCTCTCGGACTGACTTCCGCCTCTCAAAAAAAGGCTGTTTGTACTAGCAATCCCTCTTCAGCAGAATGACATTTATGTGGCATTACCAGAGTTGCTAGCACATCAGATTTACCTGAAAGATCTCAAATGCTTCCAACATTCCTCCTTGTAGGTCACTGACAATTTGAAGTCACATTCGCACAGTCACATAAATGACTGTGACAAAAACTATTTCAAGACTTTCCAACTCCAGAAATGTTTCCAATTATTTTAAGAGGAGTCTGTGCTAGAATTAGCTCCTATGCTGTAACAGCTGGCTTAGCCTTAAACTACGACAGACATACTTTCTAAAAAGGAAAACCTGAAAGACCTTAAGCTTTAGTCAGAGAGATTACATACAAAAGATGACTAATAAAGCAAATCTGGGGAAGAGATGTGGTCTTTTTCACTACTGTGAACATTTTTATATGCACAGAGAAAGAGCTGCCCAACTGCTCTGACACCCGATATTTGCCAGTTCAAATCTGGCATCAGCTACAAGGCCGATTAAGGATGAGATAATGAGGTATCACAGACACAGTTTCTCATTGCCTTACAACTCTCTTTGCAGGACCCTTCTATTGAAGCTTCATTCCCAGACTGACAAGCCAAATCTATTCATCAGTCGAGAGTACTCCAAATTGTGACTGCTTTCAGTCCTGAGGAGGTAATCTGGTCTAGATCAGACAAGACTAGAAGCATTTCTTCCAGCACAGCAATACAAGTTTAACACTTTTTTTCAGAAAATATTAACATTTTTCAGATAACTGACAGATTTTATTAACAAAAGACCCTGAGTCAAACTATTTTCTGGACAAATCAAAACAGGTCAGTGGACTTCCATGTGACTCTTTGCTTCTGACATTGACAGTGGGAACAGGGATCTCAAAATGACACAGGCCAGGACAAAAACTCAAAGTAACACAATATGTCTTCTCTGGTGCAAAGGCTCTAAAAGTCCCTACTAGTTTTTTGATTGGAACAGTGCTAAGAACTGGCTCAATGGCATTTTTCTTGGGTCTTCTCAGTAGATTCCAACTCAGTTCACAAAGGCTGTGTGAAAATCTGACTGAAAATCTACATCCAACCAGAGATGGAAAGTTAAGCTTTCAGTTCAGTGTCCAACCACAAACTCAGTCAGGGTAGGCAGATTTGAGCATCCCTCTCTCACAGTGCCAAATGAGAGAGAGTGATTCTGGTTTGACCTCCCATTTCTACTCCCTTTCATTCCACCTTCAACCCTTATTTTCATGATTTCATTATTCTGACTTGTGTGACTGATATCATTACTCAGACTTGTGAGAAGAAAGAACAATCCTAACCTCAAATTCTAGCCAGTCAGGGGCTTTCTAGCAGGTATCAGGTATAATAAAGAAATAAGCAAGGCTCATGTGGAAAGTGGCACACAGCAGGGAATGAGAGGGAACACAGCTCCATCTATTCACATGTTGAGATGCTATGCAAATTCTGAAGGAAACATCAGAACATTTTCTACTTTGATGTGAGAGAACCAAAGGCCAGTTCTTGACTCATTACTTTTATCTTGAGGTAAGGCATTCACTGATCACAAAATTCATTTTAAAATGCCTATCCTCATGATAACACATCCACAGAAAGTTGCATTTACACTTGTATTCTTACATAAAGCCGAAGAGAGCTCTGTTTTCCTCTGTGACAGCAATTTGTCTTTATACACAGCACAAGCTATAAGAATAGAGGTTCAGAACTAAAATACCTATGATCCAATTTATGCTTTGAATGGATATGGGCACCCGATACTATGATTGCAAGACGTAACGCACCCATTTCTGCCTGCACTTGGGCATTCTTTTGAATTTACTTTATTTTTATTTACTTTGATAAAGTAAAAGTTCAATGGTATGGCCACAAAATAAAAATTCCAGTTCTGGTCTTCTGCGATCCTATGTGAGTCTGATGCTGAATGCTTTTTAAAATAAGAAGTTGAGGTCCATCTCTCAGGTATCTCCTCCTCAGACACAATACAATAAAGAATGCAATCTCTAAAAAATAAAGCATTTAAAGGAGCAACTGGTATGGAAAGGGAAGTTGAATTAATCCTGTTGCATTCACACCACATGGCTTTAAGGACTATCCAAAAGTAACTCTGTGCAACAGCATACTCTGTATTTTACATTAGCCAGCAGTAGAATACTTGAACAATGGATATTTCACGTGAGGATAGCTGAAATGCAAATAGGACTGTTTCCTTGTGTGGTTTGCAAGATGATGTAAGCAAAAATTAGTGTAAAAATTCTATAAGCAACACTTAAGTGTTCTGCAGATAATCCATACCCTACATTATCACAGTACATAATAATCTCCCAGTATCAAGGAAATTAAACAATCTTGAAACAATCATGTCAGGCATAAAAGTGAAATATGGGCAATTACAACACCTTTGAGTACTCTCATAATACCAGGTAAAATCAGTCTAGGTTTTCATAAAATCCTGAGTTAGACTTTTCCAAAGCAAGACTGTTTCACCCTGTTTTACTGGACGTGGCAGAAACTCGGGCAAAATTCCTCAGTGGTGCCTTTGGCATGGCAACAGTCTCTTTTTAACTGTCTTTCCTTACTTTCACGATAAGGCTTTCCAGTCTGGGCAGTATAAGAAATAATTATCTCTTCCACCCACTGACATTTCCTTAATAGTAGATGAAACTACATCAAAGGGTCTTTAAATGTATGCAAATGATTTTCTAGTATGGAGGGAATGACGCATTCACAAGTCTTCTTACACATCTCTGTGGAGGTGCAAACTGAACTGGCTAATGACTTCTTCACACTTTCCCACATATTTTGACCATACTCTTTCACAAAGGACCATTCATCGTTAGCAAAGCTTTGATGTAGCATTCATAATAAGCTGGCTTCTGATGTGCTCCCCAGAATATCTAGAGTTCACATCACGAAAAGAGCATTTTACTTTTACTTATCTTACAATGCGATTTTAATTTAGTGGATTTCGTAAGAGACAATTTACCAAACAAAGATGTAAGCATTCGTAGCTATGAATTAGTAAAGCTTTTAGTATTTAGCCTGTGACTTGAATTGGAAAAAAAGCTTATGCAGACTGTTGCAGGGGGACATTAATGCTTGCTGTCTCCTCACCCCGGAACAACCACCCAGTATGACACTGATGTGAGGTAACACGCCAGCCGGCACGGCTGTGCAACCTGCCCAGTGCTATTCTGGCCTAGCTCTCACCACCCTCGGGGTTTCAGATTCCTCTGCCAACTTCTCATACTGCAGTGCTCTTACCGCTGAGGTTTTTGAACTCAGATCATCAGTTTATCAGTCCAGAAGCCTACGCAACAATATTACGTCTGCAAATATATTATTGGTTCTGCATTGTTGATACTGACAGAATTACAAATCTAGCCGCCTAAGTATACACAGAGTGGAAGATACACTGAAAATCAGCAGCAGGAAAGAAAAAGCACTGTTTACCTTAAATTATAGTTAAATGGCTGACATGGAATCAATACACTGGGACTAGCTCTCTGCAGTCATTTTGTTGTGAGAACTTTTTCCATAAATGTTTAGACATATGACTTCTCATGTAACTTTTTTCTGAACTCTCAGAGTGAACATAAATCATCATCAAACCTATATTTACTGACTTTATCACTTGTCATTATGGTATGCTTTAGGTACATAAAATGAAATACCAACTGAGCCACACTGTGGTACCTCAGGAAGCAACCAGCCCAGAGCTGGTAGCACCAGTCAGAATTGAACCTCCTACCCAACGCCCGTTCATACATACAGTGTACTACAGTTTTTCTTTCAAAGAAAACACACCCTGGAGCTCTTCTTATTTCAGTAATAGTAATAGTTCTGAAAACTGATTCAGAAGTCTGATACCAGTGAGTTACTATTTTTACCTGGACAATGAAGTAAGTTGTGCTTTTTAAAAACCTCATTTTATCAATCTTCCTAACTACCATTGGTGTAAAATGGTTCTCCAGCAATAGCCAGTGAGTAGCTCCATCCAACACTCTTCAGTATTTGATACTATTTGAGTATTTGTTCCTTATTTTCTGTGTCTTCCTGAGCACAACTTGAGAAAGCTGTGACTGCTGCGTGAGTTCCGGTGAGCCCACAAACCACAGAATCCCAGACTGTTAGGGATTGGAAGGGACGTCCAAAGCTCATCCAGTCCAATCCCCCTGCCGGAGCAGGAACACCCAGATGAGGTTACACAGGAAGGCGTCCAGGCGGGTTTTGAATGTCTGCAGAGAAGGAGACTCCACAACCTCTCTGGGCAGCCTGGGCCAGTGCTCTGTTACCCTCACTGAGAAGAAGTTTCTTCTCAAATTTAACCAGTTTCAGTTAATTTAAAGAGCAATCTTTAACCTAATGCAATCCTCTGGTCTGGCTCCAAGCACAGCAGTAAGTTGAGTGCCATTTACTTGCAGCAGCTTTGCACCTTTTCAAAATAACAGCAGACCCAGCAACACCTACCTCGAGGGCCTGGAAGACCCTCTTGTCCGGGAAACCCATCCATTCCTGGGTCACCAGGTGGTCCACGAAGTCCACTAGGACCTGGATATCCAACGCCAGGAGAACCAGTTTCTCCACGATGGCCCTTGGACCCAGGTAATCCTGGCAGTCCTTTTTCACCTGGGAAACCTAGCCCACCATCGCCCTGTGCACAGCAAAGACAGTTTCAGCTGAAAATCAGAGATTTAGAAAGAATAGACACCACTGTCATTGTAACAAACGCCTAAGAGTTTGGTTGGTTCTGTGCAAGGTTGAGATGGGCCTGAGAAGGTACAAGGAAACCACTGTAAATTATCCACCATTATTTTAAAATGCAGGAAAACCCAGTGACTATTAAAAATAATATTTTATGTTTTATTTGCCAAAATGTAAATATTACAGATTCTGAAAGACATTGACTTTTTCTTTAACTAAAAATATTCTGGCATGATTTTCCTATTCCAAGATTTGACTCATAATTATGCCTACAGTGTATTTTATCTTTTAGGACACAACATAAAACAGCATTAGGTTCTGCTCCACTACTGAAAGTTCATCCTTTGACTGAGCAGCCAGAGGCACAGCGAGTGCCAGTTGTTAAACCTGATCAAGACAGAACTGCGCTCAGGGACTGTGAGCTTTTTATGTATTTGGAGACTTACTCAGGACTAGTAAACCAGGCTCTTCTATTGTGTGCTCCTTAACTCCAGCTCTGAAGCACTGCTGCTTAATTAATCTGAACTTACTGGAGGGCCTGGTGGGCCTGGCAAGCCTGGAAGTCCATCCCTGCCAGGGGTTCCCGGGATGCCTGAAGGTCCTCTGGGTGCTGTCGCACCACGGTCCCCACGAACACCTTTGCCTGTAGCGTAGGATGAATCTCCTTTTGCTCCCTTAAGACCTGGAAGACCTTGCTGGCCAGTCAAAGCCTACAGACCAAAACATAAAAAACCAGAAATATGAACATGCAGAGAAAAGGCTTTGCTTCTTAAAAATGCCATATGAGGACAGGACACAGTGACTGGAGCTAGAAAGAATCTCCAAAGGGTTTCCTATTGTATACATTGCACTAAAAACCCCCACAAAAACCCCAAAACCAAAACCCAAAACCAAAACCAAACCCCAAAACCAACCAACCAACCAAACCAACAATAAAATAAAACAGAGAAGGTTTCATTATTTACAAATGTCTCAGCCAAGTCACTGCAGCTTTATAGTGGCAAGCCAAACCCTGGTGTATAGCGCTACAGCGACAGCAATTTTGGATGGCATCTTGGAAGATCCCATCACCTATGACAGAACAGATTCAAGTACTGAATCTGACAAAGATACTCTGAAGACAAAAGACTGGTATCTTTATGGACTACAATTTTCAAAAGTAAATACTGCCAACGAGCAATGCTCAGCACTTTGGAAAATCCTGTTTGTTATGGTTGCTGTTTCATAAAAAACACAGCTCAACTCTCATTAATGCATTTAGCATGCAGCAGTTGAGAAGGAGACTGCATCTATGGCCCACAGTTTTTATAGCTATGAGCAACGACATGGAAAGATCTCACCATTCGATTTTTCAGGTCTTTTCTCCATACAGATGTTTATCTGCCTCCCCAGCCAGCCCTCACTTAGGAAGAACCCTAGGTCTAATCCATGCATGCCTATGGCAAAGAAGCCCTGGGATGAATAATTGTTACTGTTTTTCTCTTGACTGCTAAACACGCAGTTGTCAGAACTTAAGAATCATTTCTTCTCCTATTTTTTATAGGTGACAATTTCTCTACTTCCAGTTTCTTTTCATAGATCAGTTTCTGGGTTGCCTTTTTTTTTTTTGTTAATCAAAACAAATAGAAGAAATTATGCAAAAAAAGTGTGTTCTGCTTTCACTACAATCAACACCAGCAATTACACTTTGACACATTTTCTCCTTTAATTCATGACAACCGATAGAAACTCTTCCTGTCTTACCGGAGGGCCTCGCAGTCCTGGGGCGCCCACAGTGCCTGGGTCTCCACCAATGCCCTTAATCCCAGGCACACCAGGGCTTCCCGATGGACCTGGTGGACCTGAGATGCCTTTTAGGCCAGCTCTTGTAACTCCTCCATCACAAGCACAATCACCTGCCTCTCCTGGAAAATACAGTCAACACTCCAAACTCAGTTTCATTTGGATAAAGACCTTTTTCAGTTCCAAGAGCTCCAAAAGCAGCGTTTGATTCAATTAGGACAAAACCATTCTGATATGATTTAATTTTGCACCCATTTTGCTCAGGTGATGTGAGTGTTCAGAAAGGAGAGCTCAGGTTTTGTCCAGATTAATTTCTATGCAATGCCCATCACCAAATTACCACATGCAGCATGAACCTCAGCACTTCTTCACCTCTTCTCAAAGGTTCAGATTCTTCTAAACAGATGGTGTCAGGAAAGTTTTAGGACAGGAGTCTTGTGGGTTTTTTTTTAAAGAGACAGTTGTATGTCAGAGAAAACAAATCCATACTCCCACTCACGGTAGATTACAATGACCATCAACTGGAAATCTTTGTATTTCCCTGAACTGTAACTGGCCATGGATCTGAACAGTCATAAAGAACAGTGAACATCATCACCTTTTGCCACTGGTTCTGTCACACGCACAAATTCTTAGCATTTTTAGCACAGAGAAGAAAAATTAAGTTTCGCTGTCATTTCCAGCCTATATCACAAAAAGCAGTGAACAAGATTTTATCTTTAAGTCTCATTATGTCTTATGGCTTTAAAGTATAACTCGCTTAGCTAATTTTCTGGGTATGAGATGTTTATCTGCTTATTTGCCTGAGCAGAGGAATTAGGAAATAGGATTTTGCTGGCAGTGCTGGGCACAACTCTCTCAACTGTAAAGGCTGTTGGCTTCTTTAATCTATCTCAGCCTCCTGTGATTTGTCATAAAGACACTTCCACCTCATCCTTTAGGAGATTAACCATGTGTAAACATCTTTCCAAGGCCCAACAACTGCTAATAGGCTCTCCCAAAACAACAGTCAGTTACCTTTGTACCCCTTTGGACCCAAAGCTCCTGGCAGCCCTCTTTGTCCAGGCTCCCCTGGGCCCCCAATCCTTCCATCCAAGATCGTGTCTGGGGGGAATGAAGGGCCTGTATGCAGAAAGAAGACAAGCAAAAGCCATGAGAAGGCTAGATTTCCAGCTCATTAATTACTTACAATGTCCCTTATGCAACTGATAGAAATGGCACCGGATCAAACTGCAACTGTAGAAGTTACACAAGGAGATGGAACTTGGTATCACAAGCTGCAGCCCTCTGTCATATGTTTGCTACTAGTTTCTTGTACAGAAAAGCAAAAGCTCTCAATGTGGATGCAACAATTTCATTCCTCTATTGCTCCAACATCGCACTTTTTCAAAGATTTAACAGTTGGCTGAACTAATCAGCCTGTGAACAGGTTGTATAAAGAAGGGCAAATGACTTCATGGTAGATGTGCCTTTACAGCTTTGGGAGAAGCTGAGACTCATACGGATAGAAGTTGAAGGAACAAATCAACGTACTGGTGATTCTGATGACTGGCTACCACCCTTTTTGTTGGCACAGAAGCTGTCATGTATGAGTAGTGACTCTGCTGCTGCTGGTATGGTAAAGTCATTCCCAGGGCTACCTGCCTTCTGCAGAGCTCCTCAACTTCTAATAAGGTGTTGCAACTCAGGAAAGAGACTACATGGCAAAAAGGTTAAGGGTACTTTTCTTGTCTCTCAGTTTGAAACTGCAGGATTATTTTCTGCATCTCTTTATATGCTGAATAGTATGAAACATAAGCTGACAGAAACAGCAGTGGAAAGTGATCTGACATAATCTAAAACTATGTCTGAAAACGCTTCCTCTCAGTGACAACAGTAAGACGGAGTGCTGATCAGCACCCGTCTGATGTTCCATGGAAACAAACTGCAACCATCAGCTAAAAACAGCTACAAGAGCTTTACAGACTCTGCAGAAAAATGAGCTGGATTTGACTAGCAAACAGTTATTGATAAGAGAGTACTTCTTTCTTCTCCATAGAAAATAATTTCATCAGACCATGCTCATTTGCTCCATCACTGGAGTGTGCCCAGTTTTGAAAGGTTGGCTCTCAAAAATAAAACAGGCTGTTGGAACTCAGTTTATGGCAGAATGGTAAAACACAAGGTTTGTGTAAAATCAACCCTTTTCACGTAATACTCAGTTTCTGAGGAAAATAAAACAATGCATAATTAATCAAATCAGGGCATCTATCCAAATTAACATGTAAAAATAAGGTCTGAAAACTGTCTTTTCAGTCATCCTATCTGACTCCTGGTACTCAAAATACCTACTCACAAGACTAGACATTTACCCCAGGTGCTCATAAGGTCGTGGTCTATTCTTCACCCAAGCCAGTAGGAGACTAGTCTAGAACTTCAAAGTCCTGTGTGCCATAAATTGTGTCTACTCTAAAAATAAGTAGCCGTATTTTTTTACTTCAGAGAGGTGGCTGCTGAGTTACAATCATAATAAATTGTACAGATTAATAATCCTCATTGGCAAAGAAATAAATATAGAAATGATTGTTTGCATTGTTTCAATCTGAATCCTATATAAAAATAGATGTTAAGAATATACATACGTGGTGAACCTGGCAATCCTGGTGCTCCTGGAAGACCCGGTAATCCACCCCTGCCAGGAGTGCCTGGTAATCCAATCGTTGCTCCTCCTGGTTCTCCCACTTCACCCTTCACACCTGGAATACCTGGAGACCCTCCAGGGCCCATTCCATCTAGACAACAAGGACACAATGAGCAGCTCTCCAGCAGCAAGCACATTCTAGTACTTCTAATGTATGGAAATTACTGTCGTGCCCTTAACTGCAACCATGGTAGCAATTTATGATTGCACACAAAGGAAAACCTACTAATCATAGGCGTCAACTGGCTCCCATTTATACACTCCTTTGGCCATCCAAAAAACTTCACAGAGCTACATTTAAGTCCCACTAATCAGTTAGACAATTAACTATGTAAGACTGTGTTTTATTTATTTTCTGATTTCCTTTGAGTGAGATGTTGGGATCAGGACCTCCCTGATGAAGTCTGCTGATGTCACCAAAATCAGTGGGGTAGCTGACACTCCAGAAGGGAGAGCCACCCTCCAGGAAGACCTGGACAGACTGGACTAGTGAGCCAGCAAGAAATGTATGAAGTTCAACAAGGACAAATGCAAGGCCTTGCATCTGGGAATACCTAATCCAAGAATGCAGCTGAGACTGGGCTCCACCTGGCTTGAGAGCAGCCCTGTGGAAAGGGACATCGGGTTCTTGGTGGATGACAAGCTCAACATGAGCGAACAATATGCTGCAGCTGTAAAGGATGCTGGGTTGCATTAAAAAGGGCATCACCAGAAGAGACAAAGAAGTCATTATCCCTCTCTACTCAGCGCTGGCCAGACCACACCTTGAGTACTGTGTCCAGTTTTGGTCCCTGCTATACAAAAAAGACGCGGACAGGTTGGAAGGGGTCCAGAGGGGGGCCATGAGGATGATCAGAGGACTGGACAACCTGTCGTATGAAGAAAGGCTGAGAAAACTGGGCCTGTTCAGCCTTAGGAAGAGAAGGCTTAGGGCAGACCTTATTACCGTGTACCAGTACATAAAGGGTGGCTACCAAGAAGATGGAGACTCCCTTTTCACAAGGAGTCACATGGAAAAGACGAGGGGAATGGACACAAGTTGCTTCTGGAGGGATTCTCATTGAACTCGCGGTACCATGAGATCAATCAGACATTGGAACAACCTCCCAGGGCAAGTGGTAAATTGCCCTACATGGGTCAGTTTTAAGAATCAGCCTGACAGGGTGCTGACTCATCTCATTTAAACTACACTTTTACCTTGAAAGGTTGGACTGGATCATCCTTGTGGTCCCCTCCAACCTGGTATTCTATGACTGTATGACTGCATGACATAATTTCCTTTGTAATTCCCAGTGTCTGGATCATTCCAGGCCAGGACTTCACAGGTGACATTCAAGTGAAACAGAAACTTTCAAGTGAGATCTTTGATGGGACACATGGGTTCCAACTACAGAGGGTTTATCTAGGCCATTTATTAGCTCTCTATTGCAAATATGAAGTCACTTAAAAATACATTTTTTTCTTGCTATTATTTAAAATGTAGGAAAGGTTCTGCCAATCAACTCATTTGAAATGGAAATCAAACAACCAACCACCTCCAACTGCTACATCAATGTTCACACCTGAAGACTTGCCTGGGCTGTAATCATTGTGGGACTAATTCTACTCCCATTCAAGTCAACATACTTGGTTTCCCTGTGTGCTATGTCTCACACAGCACTCTGCAAATCAGCCAGCTGAAGGAGCAGGGAGAGGCTTGCTCCAATACCTTCACCATCTTCACGCCACTACCCAGAGTCTTCACAGCAACAAACACAGAAAACAGACTGCTAAGTGCACTGTTACCTCTTTCCAGACCTGGAAACCCTGGAACTCCTGGAAGGCCTGGTAAGCCACTAATCCCTTCATCTCCTGGAGGACCAGGTATTCCTGGGTTTCCAGGGTCACCCTGGGCACCTATTAGACAAATACAGAAAAACATGAGGAAAATCTCATAAGAATTTCTCTGTTCAGTCAGCTATCCCGGTGGCCACTGATCTCATTGACAGCAAAGGTTGCAAAGCTGCTAGCAGTAAGCCTGTTAGTCAAAGTTAACAATAATGGGAAAAATTCCTCCTGACCTGTTAGAGGTTGTTTCAGACTTGACTGCATGTGAAGGAGGAAGAATAGGAGAGATCATACAATTTGTACCCTTACCTTTGTAGCTTCGGACACTGTTCCTATCCAAGTCTCATTCAGACGTGGTGCTAACGAAGCTCACTTTCTCAATAATATTCTTACCGCATTGAATGACAACTAATAGCAGAACGACATTTTAAGTACCTATTTCCAAGCAACAAAAGGAAGCCATTTTTCCTTAGTACACTGAAGAAAGGCACACCAGCAGACACACAGCACTTCCCCATGCTCACGTACAGTTAGCCTCCCAGGCACAAATTTCATTCTGCCTAGAAACAAATCATTCTGCAATGTGGGGATTAAAAGTTTATTGTACACTGAAGTTATAAACATGGGACCAAACACACATCTGTGTCAACAATACAGAAACTAAAGCAAAAATAACAAGGGATGGTTTAGACCCAATACACAATGTGGAAAAGTGGTTAAATACAGCAAGAAGGAAAGCTGGATCAGAAAAACGGCTTTAGATGAGTTCCAAAACAAAACAGAAACATGTACCTGAAAAGATGACACCTTCCCTGTCAATAACGATAGGAGGGCCTCGGGGACCAATGTCACCTGATTCACCCTGTAGAAGAAAACAGATTCATGCCGCATTCAGAGGGGTGACAGAAGGGAAGACTGCTCGTCAGGAAACAGACTGTATTATGGTAGCAGTGTCTGTTGATCATTCACTGACTAACCATCATTCTTTGTCTTGGTGAAGAATTCACTTTGTTCTGCTATTCAAAAGCATCTGCTGTCCTGACTTGCCTCCTTCCTGTCTGATGAAACTGATGGCTGCTTCAGCTGAAGTGTTTGCCACTACCCAGCTATCCTCTGAAGGTATCCTGCTACCTCAATAGGCAGCACAGACTCATATATACCATCTGTACTGGAGACCAGCTATCATACCAGCATGTTGACCAATATCAGGTAGATCATACTTGTCCACCTTGTGGTAAAAGTGAGAGAGCTGCTATGAATATACCCATTTTTAAAACCATCCACCACTGCAGCTATCTCTTGCCTTGAAAACCTGAATTTCAATAGTGGGAGCTTCCAGGAAAATTAATTCCTTTATAAAATCACTGAGGTAGAAGAAGCAAGTTGTGACAAATGGCAGTATCATTCTTTCCTCTCTAACAGAGTATCAAATCCTCTTTGAAACAGCAAGTGCAAAATCTAACTTGTCCAAATTACCATTATATTTATAATATAAACACCATGCAGTGATCCAAGGCAGTGCACACTTTGTTGCTTCTTCCAGTAACACACCTGTACTATTACTTCTTCCACATACTCTGTACAACAAGGCCCTCAGTACTTGCATTTCATGTCTGCCAACCACATACCAATCTTGGTGGCAGGTGTTTTCCACAGCAAACTACTACCCAACCATTTTCCACTCAGTTTCCAGAATGTCTGACTGCCTAAGTTGTGACATATTCAGAAAATGTCTGCTATATGCTGCTTATTTCCAATACAAGAAATCAAACAGATTATTTTCAGATTTGTCAATACTTGTAGATCCGTGATCTAAGACTTCAGATAGCCTTGGCAACCATCTTAACATCCACTTACTTCCATCTAATCTTGCTTCAACTGTCCAGTAAATATAGCACTGGTGTAAGGATAAGGGAGACCAGAGAGACTACACCTACAATTTTAAGTCACGAAGTGACATGAATGAACACTGTAAAAGATTTAGAATATCTGTGTGTTCATAGTTCAACAGCCATTAGTTTTCATCCTTAACAATAAAGTAAATGAGGAACTGAAATATACTGAAAAGTATAGTGATACAGAGGTAAAGAAGAGATTTGATCGGGGCAATGATATTTATTCATGCAAATATCTTTTAAAAAGCAACGCTTTAGTATTTTCATGTGAGAAGTTACCTTCCTGCCTCCAACTCCATCCAGTCCTGGATAGCCCGGAACACCTGGATGACCCTGCAAAGTCACACAGGGGAACATATTTACACAGTGAGACAGTAAGACAGTGGCATTATTTGTTAGCCAAGACATCTGCAGAGCCTAGACTTGAATCACAAACTTAAATCATTGTCCTACTTAACATTTGTGGAAGAAATAAAGATACAACTGATGGCATCAATTTTTCAGCACTCACAAAATACCAGAGCACCTTTAGGCCTCCTTGTGCTGTAAAGATGGTGAGAACTTGTGAGTCGGCATGAGAGTGTCCAAATCAGGAGGACACCTTGCAGTTCTCACAGAACCGTAAGAATGTTTGTGGAGTGAGGAGTCTAGAACATTATTTTCTTCATCCCCCACACTTTCTCCTCCACTCCGTTCACTCTCCAACAAATTATTGGCACTAAAACACTTAAAGTGACACTATGACCCAGCTCTCCAGCTATCCATTTCCCAGTAGTATTCTCAGGGACACCAAAATTCCCCTTCTGCATGTGTGACTGGAAATCTACGCAGAAGTGATCTGCTGGTCTCTATTGGGTCACATACTGACCCTGGCCCAGTATGGGTTGCAAATCCCACTGCCACTGCAGACAAAATGGGATATTCCAAGCGCTCCGGAGCAGGGAACCTTAACTTTAAATCTTGCCTGTGATTCTGAAGTCTTGCACAGCTGTAGGCCCCAAGATAGTCCATACTCAGTATTACTGAGAAACTTGTCATAAAAGGTTTGGTTTTATTCATATCATTTTAACATATAGATATGAATTAGATTATACTGGAGATACCATCACCTTCTGTATAACTTGAAAAGGACCAACATAACACAAAACACACAGGAAAGTGACTAAATTCCAGGCTGCAAAATAAAATGTACTTCTGAAAGTTGCTTTCTTCAACAACTTTCACCGCTGTATCTGCAAGTGGAAGTGCTTTAACACATTTTTGGCCACTTGACCTGGCCATTTCCACTCGAAAATGGGAAAAGTTGGAGAGTTTATTGTTTCAGGAGGGAACGTACAATTTGCAGTCTGTGGAGGTGGTCCTCTGAATACACAGGGATACCTAGAGAGACAGTTAAAGGGATCTATAGTTTTACACAGACTTTCCTGTTAGCTCTCACTGATTTAATACAGCAAGTGCATTCATCCATCAGAGAATTTGGAGCTGCTAGATAAGGAAGTCAGTAAATCTTAAGAGGTTAGATGGCTTCTGTAATTGTAAGGACAGTTAAAAATAAAAGAAATGTCACCTTTCTCCCTGGAATCCCATCAGATCCATCCAGTCCCACAAGGCCCTAGAACAGCAAAAAACTATTAACTTTCATAGGTCTCCATCTCAGTCTGGTCTTATTATATCAGGTTCCAAATATCTCAGCATCAAAGAATGAAGAGGTAGAACTCTTAAAAGGAGAAACCACCACTGATTTTCCATATCCCCCAAATATTAACAATCATAATTGAAAGGAATTCAGTAGAATAACTGATGAAAGAAGTCTTATCTTCTTCAGCCATTGTCTTTCTAATCGGTAACTCAAGTTCAATAAGTCATAGTGTCTCAACTTACTAGGAAGTCAGGCAGGTAGTTTGTAATTATAAAGCTATGAAATTTAACATAATCCAGACTTCTTATCTTGTCAAATTATTCTGCACATGTGGAACAGAATGTGTTGGTCTTCCTGCTGTGTAAAAGTACAGCTCTGCAGGGGCATGGTGGTTTGAAGCAGCTATGGCTGGTGTGTGATTAAGCACGCTGTTACCTCCCACATTCATTGACTAGTTAGACCACCATCGCCAGCTTACCTATTTCTTCCCCAAATATCTATCTGTGTTCTCTTATGGCTGGTTCTGGCACTGGTTAAGAGTTCTCTAAAACCCCTACAAGGTCTCTTTATTATCTTCATTTGGACCTCCTGCAAGCTTCCTTTTCTGTGAAGCTTTCAAAAAAACTGGAAAAACACAGGCCCTGCAATATCAAGACCTCTACTATAGACTTCTGTATTATTTTCTTGGACTGACTTGTCTGTCTACATCTTTCACCTCACCTTTAATCTGAGATTTTACTGAGATAACAATTATTGGTTTGGCCAAAAATTAACTGCAATTTTTTTCTGGGTAAATGAAAGGTGAATTTTTCATGGGGAAGAAAACTGTATTGAACAATATAGCGTCCATGTTGTTCAATTACCTTTTGCCTTCTTTCAGGCCACTTCATGATTCTGTGCTCAAAAAAGTTCTTATCTGTTTCAGCAAAAACCACTTCCAAGAACGATTTGCTATCCTCATCAGCAGTGAAGGTTTTACCATTCAAGGCATTTTGTAAAGACCAAACCATATGGTGCTTCGATGGTGCCAGGTCTGGTGAATATGGTGGATGTGGTAACACAGCCCATCCAAGCTGCAACTGTGTTTGAGAGTGACCAAACTGGTCTGTAGTCTAACGTTATCATGGAGAAACACAACACCTTTGTGATTCCCCACTTCTGGACGCTCCTGTTTGATGGCATCATTTAATCTCTCCAGTTGGTGACAGTGCACAGCCAAATTAATGGTTTGGTTCCTTGGGGGCAATGCAAAATACACAATAGCTTTGAAATCCCACCAGACTGACAGCACCACCTTTCTTTGGTGAATATCTGCATGTGAAGTGTTTTGGGCTGGTTCATCACACTTGCTCCATGATCTTTTTAATTTGTTGTTGTTGTAGATGATCCATTTGTCATCTCCTGTTATCATACGTTTCAAAAATCGATCCTTTTCCTCACATTTCAAGAGAGAATCACAGATGTCCACGTGCTCAGTGAGATGTATTTCTATGAGCTCATGTGGTACCCAAATATCGAGCTTCCTAACGTATCCAAGTTGTTTTAAATGGTTTTCAGCACTCAATTTCGATATGTTAAGGTTAACAGCAATCTCTCGTGTCGTTAAATGCCGACTGGATTCGATCAATGCCTTTATTTTGTTGTTATCAACTTTGACTGGCCTTCCTGAGTGTGGTGCATCTTTAACATCAGAATCTCTGGACCGCAATCTAGCAAACCAATTCTGACACTGCCGCAGTTTTAAGGCATCTTCACCATACACATCACATCACTTTTTAGGAGCTTGCACAGTGTTTTTACCTTTTTGGAAGTAATACAGCAAAATAAGACAAAAAAGTCCCTTTTAATTTTCCATTTCGAAATCGATGCCAAATAAATAATTGTTAACAAAGTCATGCACTTCCTTTTCTAAAATGAGCTTCAACTGTCAGCTCCCAAGTTACAGAATGAATTTGTGGTTTTAAAATGAAGTTAAGTTACATTTCAAGACGTGTATGCCCATCTATTACAAAAAAACCCAAATGCAACTGTTATATGGACAACCCAATATCTATTGGTTCTGCTGCTGTATGGCACTGACTACTATGGGATCCAGTCCTGTGTTTGAGACCCTTACATGCTTTGGGAATGCTTCTGTTGATGTAAGGCCCACATCATGTGTTTGAAAACAGGCATTTAAGGACTTTATAATAAAGTTACCTACCCTGCCACCCGGTAAGCCAGGTACACCTTTTTCTCCTTTTTCTCCAACACCTCCAAAGCCCTGAGGAAAATTGTGAACATTAAATCTGTGATCTGTTCGGAATAGCACAGCCCTAAGATAAAACGAGCACAAACTCATCTATTAATATAAATAGTACTACAGAGAGACAAAGGGAACTGACTGTTTCTCCTGGGAAATAGTTTTTGCTGTTTTCTGCCCCACAAAGAAAACCTGCATCAACCATACTTGTCAGTATATGCAGTACATTATCTTCACTTCCATCCATTTAAACCATGGCACGTCTCTCAGTAGCAAATGCAAGCAAATGCTATAAACAGCAAAGTCCTACCACTTCTACTCTGCATTGTATTCTATATTTAGAAATTATTTCAAATCTAATTGCTTAACAGCAGCAGCTCAAGTGAGTGCTCAAAGCACCTAAAGCCCAAGGATGACATAAAGCTAGCGTTTTCACAGTTAACATCTGGAAATGTTTGGCGGTTTTCCCAGTCAGTAAAAAGTATAAAACACAGAGCTAGAACACCAGGATTTAATTTCATTGAGAATTACAGTAGTTAAGCAATTTTCAGGCTTCAATCATGAAATATCTTATGCCTGTGGTTAAGTTCACAACATGTGTTCAACCCCACCAGCTTCAATGGGCCTCTTGTGATGCATAAAACTAAACATGCACATAATGGAACATGTCCTGAAAGGCTAATAACAAACTGTGCTTCGTGTACAGGTTTGTTCTTGCACGTCTTTCTACTAAGAACATCTGTATGTTAAAGAAACTGGCAAACAATTTATCTGATTAGTCAGAAGTTCCACAAAATATTTATTCCCTAAACTTATTGAAATAACCCCTGTTTACAAAAGGATATAAGCTGGGAAACAGTTCTCTGGAATCCAGGGATAAATTGTTGTTTTTTATTAATACGAAGAAGATGCTACACATTCCTGAGTTAATAAGCATAATAAATTAATGTTAAACAGCCCATTTTAAAACTGGAGATATATATAAATTAGATTTTTAAAAAATATCTCTAGCTCTCTGGGGGACACCAAGAAACACTGCCATCAGGTGGCTGTCTAAACAGTATGATGACTTGCAAGTCTACTGCATGTACTGAAATGATGGTTGCATTTTAACGACTACAGTACGACAGCGTTATCTTCTTTGTATCTCCAAACTGTAAGATTAGAGTTGATTAAACACTCTCCTCTGTCCTTACCGGCATGCCAGGCAATCCTTTGTCTCCTGGGAATCCTTGAGGGCCTGGCTCACCCTGACAAGGGGAAGAGGTAAACACGATAAGTCCCTGTCCCCATGAAAGCAAGACTTTGCCCAATCCACCCATCATGCTCCTGCCTCCTACAGTAAGGCCTTGTAATTTGTTTGTCAGCAAGTATACTTGATTTGTGTCAGCATGTTCCAGATACAGCGTCTCTCAGCACAGTGCCGGCGTATGCAACATTGTCCGTGATCACTTCTCATGGCTTCAAAGACTACTGCTTGGGAACTGTTGTTCTGCTGTCCTCCAATGTTAGAAGTCAAACTACAAGCCTTTTGTATCATCATCTAGACAACTGGAACATGCACAGCATTTCATGGAAAGCAGCAAAATAGCACATGATGAGATAGCAAAATGTCTTCACAACCCTGCTTACAAACTCAAGAGCGAGTCAAAAGGAATGGTATTTATTTGAATCTCATCTCATGCTAAAGTAACTCCACCAAGTAAGACAATTTCTCTCGTGACATGTGTAGGACAGTATCTTCCATGACCTAGGCGAGCTCAGACTGGGCTCCCAAAACAGCTTGTATAGGTCCCAGATTAATTCAGTATGCCTACATTCTGTTTGTAGAGGATCTTTAACCCAAGATCCATACAGTTTTTACAAAAACCACTGATGAGCTAAATATGTATCTCAGTAAGTGCCAGGATAACAAAGTAAAGGAGAGAAATCGTTATTTCAGAGTAGTGTGGATCATAGCCAAAGTAAAAGAGCTGGAGCTTTTTATTTATTTTTCTAAACGGATTTGGTGTTTTTTGCTTCAGTTGACACAATTTCACAGGTCCAGCAGAAATAAACTACAGTTCATTTACTTTTAGGATTAATGATGAGAACCTTTAAATAGCTTGCATATTTCTCCTGAGAGGTATGCATTCTCCAGTGATCCACAATACTCTGAGCTAAGAATATTTTTATTCAATAGCCATCCGGCAGATTAAACTAGTGCAGAAAATTATTTTGATTTGGAAATATAACAGCCCTCACTGTCCAGTAATTTCATTCAGCCTTGAATGTGTGGGAAAGGGAAGAGTTTGTAAACTGAATTTACAGACCTTTTCTCCTTGTTTCCCTTTTGGAAATCCCATGAATTCCAGTATTCCAGTGGATGGTGGGGGACCTGGAGGGCCAGGCAGCCCTACATCACCCTGTTGGCAATAGACAAAGCTATTAACATAGGCAGAACATGTTAGATTTCCTATGAAAGTGGCTTGCGAATCAGAAGAAAGGTACTCTAATTATATCCCACATACATAATATCTGTGTGCCTGAATGCTGGCACAGGAGTTTGGTCATGAAAGTCAAAAGATCAGACTGAAAATTAAGATGAACAAAATGCATTAACTCTGTTTCAGAAGAGCTGTGAATATAAAACATGCCGGGAGAAAAAAAAAAGGCCCAGCTTTTGAATCAACAGGAAAACATCGCAGAAAAGCTTTTAGGATAAATATGAAAGAAAGGAACACAAGAAACAATTAGAAGTGTTGAATGCTGAGCAGTGATTTTAACAGCAGTAGAATCAAGTCCCAGATTGAGAACTTTGAGAAGCGTCATTATGCCAGTGTAAATTCTCACACAGACTGCAAGACACTCGTTTAGTGAGACTTCAGTGAGACTATAAATTACACGTTGGTTGACCCAGAGAATATTATGAATGACAAAAAGAATGAAGTCAGTAGAATAATTCAATACCAGAGGTGAGGGTCCAAAGAAACTGGAAGACAGAGATTAAAAAGATGTCTAAGGACCTCATGTCTCAATAACCATGACAATACTGCTCTGAACTGAGATTTTTCCCCTTGCTCCCTTCCTCTCTAGAAAAAGCTCCCATGCTGTTTTTGTGTACCAACAGATAAGGAACCAGCAAGACTCTAGAATTTGGACTGCCAATCAGTTCAAGCAAAAGAAAAAGAAGAAAATGCTAGAACCTAGCCACCTTCTAGAGGATCGAGCTATGATGGAACACCACAGTATTATTTCATGTTCTTCGCATAACAGAACAAGTTTCACCTACCTTTTCTCCTTTCTCTCCTTGAAAGCCTAACCCCATGTTGCCCTCAAAGAGAAAAAAACAACAATGATGACTGAATAATAAAACAACAGCAGCGTCACTATCATCTAGGCCCGCAGCACTGTTAGAAAAGCCAACAATCAGGTGTGGAAAGAAGACAGGAAAGGTAGGTACTTACTTTTGGACCTGGTGGCCCAGGAGGACCCATTGGACCCTAAATGTGAAAAAAGATCAAGACTTTATTTCTCTTGATTTAATTAGGATGCACACAATTCGAGAGCAATGCCGGGATCTGCAGTGGTACCTGAACTTTCATCTCTTTCTCCTAAAGCAAAAGTAAGTGATAGAGATGATCTTCAAGTCTTCACAACTGAAACAGACAGCATAGTCCTTTGGTGCTGTGATCAATGAGAAAACTCAGACACGCTGCTTGTTTTTACCTCTGCACAATGGAAACTCTCTTGCAGTATCTCGAAAAGGCTTCAAAGATGCAGAAGTCAGCATATTCCCTTCAGTCCCAAGACAAGGAAGCACTCAGAATAGTAAAATACAGTGTTTGTAGACAGGGCTCTGCTGGAGTCCTCATTCACGATCACGGCTCTGAACGCTGCTCCACAGAGGAGCCTTCCCTCTTGTGATTACATTAAACTATCTAATTTCAAGTATTCTGCACTCAGTCCTTTTAGATGCACACATGCTTTTGCTCATTGTCATGACATAAATATAGACAAGAGAGGAAAACTGCCAGAGATTTCAACTTTCTATCAACAAGTGCAACAGTTGAGGTCTCTTACCTGCAAACCTGGTAATCCTATAGTGCCTGCAGAACCTATCGGACCTGGAAAACCTTTTGGGCCCTATCAGAGAAACACAGGACAAATAAGAATGTGTAGCATTCACCCCATCAAACCTCAAGGACAAAGTGAGTCTCAGGAAACATTAAGTAATAGTCCCTAATTAAGTATGCCAATTTAAATACTATAGTAATCCACTTCATGTTCTTAGATGTATTTTGAAAATCAACGTTACAGAGATCAGTGGCAGAAGGGAGCTTGATTTGAAAAAGGAAAAACAAAACAGATAATAGCAAAAAATCTGACTTCCTCTACCATAATATGTATCTACTCATACCATTACAAAGCCAGAATACCTCGTGTATCACATAGGTAAATACATGGTCTACTAACTTGAAAAGTGTACTTGAGAACCAATACAAGAAAGATTACCTACTTAATATCCTTTAAAATCATTATCAAATAACTTACAGCAATTCCATCCAATCCAGGAAGACCATTTTCTCCCTAAAAATTACAAATGCAGCAGTAAAAGTTACATTATGTTATTACAACAAATTATATGGAGTATTCAGTTTTGTATAAATAGAAATATTTGCCGTTAGCTAATAGTAGAACAAGTGTAAATGGGAAAATGTTTTGACACCTGTGCTTCCGTATTTAAATTGGGTAATGGAGAGATTTTATTTATTGGTAACAAGAGGAATGGAAGTGGCATGGAAAGAAATCACTTGTAAAAACGCTGGAAAACACCATGAGAACTTTCATTACAAACCAGTACAAAATACATAAAAACATATCATTGTTATATCAAATTATCTGTATTCCCCATAAACATTGACATAAATACAGATCTATTTAGCTTTTACCAACTTACGAATCTACATAACGCAGGTAGAATTTTAGGAAAGTTCTTAATTTTGACCAACAAAGCCAGTGTGAGGGGCCTTACATGACTGAATAAATTCCTTGATATTTTCAGTATTTAATGAAGCATGAGGCTGCTAAATACTGCTGAATTCTGTACCACAAGAGGTACTGAATCCACTGTAGCTTTATTCCAAATCTAGTACTTAGGGCAAAAATCCAAACCATAGTAAACTAGCTAGTGCTTGCATCAAGGCAACAAAGAGCCAAACCTTTACCATGAGCATAGCCAAGAACCTATTCACTGTTTTGAAGAGAAAACTGAAACTGCCTACCCATAGTTTGTATTTTCTGTACAGGAACTAAAATTACAGACTTGAAACAGATATTTCAGGGCAAGGTCCTTACTAAACAGAGAGACTGAAATCCTGACTTCACAGTGGCAAAGAATGGAACACTGTAAGTGGGATACGATACTCATATAGGTAAACCCAGAATTTGACTGATTACTTACTAATATCACTCAGTACAAAAAACACTGAGAGGCAGCTGGTAGAGATCTCACAGCAGAAATCTTAATGTGCCTTTGTGAGTCTCCTGAGCAGGTATTGCAACAGACCTTGCACACGCAAAGGTGTTAGCTACAGGAGAGTTCTGAGTGTAGGTGAACAGCCCCTCCTTTGCTATATCTGCATCTAGAAACATATATGCTACCTCATATAAGTCAGGATAAGCTGACAAGAAATTCCTCACATCTATGGTTTGACACCGCAGACAAATGGTGCAGGCTCTCCAGTGACAAGTGAAGGATCAGCACCTATGCTAACAGTAACAGGATAAGCAATGTCCTAGCATCTCAGTGCAAGATCTCTGCAAAGACCAAGCAACTCAAAGTTCTGAGTGTTCTGTGTTGTCATTAATGAAGTTATTATACGGCCTTTTTCACAGCTCTGCATTCAGACATACGCAGGATACCCACATCTAACACCATGAGCAATCTGACCTGCAGCATAAGCTGTGCAACCAGGGTGTTTCTTGTACTGCATTTTCTCCTATGTGACAACAAGTCTTACCTTCATTCCTTTAAGACTGCCTTGAGCAAAAATGGGTTCTCCTTTAAGGCCTTTTGGGCCAGGACGACCCTGATTAAAAAAAAAAAAAGGTAAAAAATCAATTTCTGGGAAAAATACTGATTTAGTTTTGAAAGGATTTCTATTCAGCATAAAGAACAAGGGAACTCCTGGCTCCAATTAACTGCAAAATTACCACTGTAGCTTTGCCAAAGAAGCTGTGGTATTATGAAAACTTAAGACTTCATGTGGCTTTAGAAAAACAAGGTTCTGCAAGCATCTTATCTGCTATTTTCCTGTATATATTAGATTTCTCTTTTCTTTCAGGCCTTCAAAAACTTTAAATACCCTATTTGATACTGTTTGTAACCCTTCTGTTCATACACATATCAGTGCCATCCAGAGGGACCTTGACAGGCTAGAGAGGTGGGCCTATGTGAACCTCATGAAGTTCAACAAGGCCAAGCATAACGTCCTGCACCTAAGTTTGGGCAAGCCCAAACATAGATTCAGGCTGGGGGATGAGTGGATTGAAAGCAGCCCTGTGGAGAAGGACCTGGGTGTACTGGTGGCTGAAAAACTGCATATGAATCATCAATGTGCTCACAGCCCAGAACAACAACTACATCCTGGGCTGCATCAAAATAAGTGTGGCCAGCGGGGCGAGGGAGGTGATTCTCTTCCTCTACTCCGCTCTCATGAGACCCCACCTTGAGTACTGCGTCCAGTTCTGGGGCCCACAACATAAGGAGGACATGGAGCTGTTGGAGTGAGTCTGGAGGAGGGCCACAAAGATGATCAAGGGCTGGAGCACCTCTCCTATGAAGACAAGCTGAAAGAGTTGGGGTTGTTCAGCCTGGAGAAGAGAAGGCTCCAGGGAGACATTATTGCAGCCTTCCAGTACCTCAAGAGTCCTATGGGAAAGATGGGTAGGGACTCTTTGTCAGAGAGCATCGTGATAGGACAAGGGGTAATGATTTCAAACTGAGAGGGGATAGATTTAGACTGGATATTAGGAAGAAACTATTTACTGTGAGGGTGGTGAGACACTGGCACAGGTTGCCCAGGGAAGCTGTGGATGCCCCCTCCCTGGCAGTGTTCAAGGCCAGGTTGGACAGGGCTTTGGGCAACCTGGGCTGGTGGGAGGTGTCCCTGCCCGTGGCAGGGGAGTTGGTTTTTAAGGTGCCTTCCAACCCAAACAATTCAATCATTCTATGTCTCATTTAACACTGTAAATCACCAATTTTTGTTTAGAATCAATGAAAGAAAAAAAAAAAGTAGACTGCATGAATCTTCTAAAAAAGCTGCATTACAATTGTAGATTTACCCAACATATTTTAAACTTGATCATCCCATCCAATTTATCTGAGGTAATTTCATTTAATTGCCAACTTGATTTGAGAGGGCTTGGCTGATCTAAGCAGCTTTACTTGCCAAAAATGTAATCCTACAAGCATTACAAAATAGAAATTTGAGCAGCAGGTATGAGGAAATCAGTTACTTTAGAAAGCAGCACTTTATTTGATCTTATTGCTTCAGTATTTTTCAACATCATATGAACTGCAAGTCTGGAGGACATGTAAAGATGACAGCATGGCTTAGAAATGATGAAAGCAAAGGGCATAATTTACATCCATCTGCTGTATTTTCTTCCTCTTTTTCATGTATATGTGCAAACAAGTCCTATTACATGTACAATTAATCACAAGATCTGTGTATGTAAGATCAGGCTTTGAATGCGAACAAGTATTTGTCAAATATTTTAATATCAAGTCAAATATTGTTTGCTTACACTTCAAAAACAACCATGTACTTTTATAAAAGACTACAATTCCCAAAAGCATCCAAGAGTGGAGTTCGTATAAGTAACTGAACCCACTTGAAACAGAGTATAGAGCATGACTTGGCTACCTTCACTTCCTCTACAATCAATGTAGGAAAACAGGTATCTCCACAGATAATTCATCCTGAAAGGTAGATGGGGGGAAGTGCTCTTGCAAGTACCACTTTCTGTAAGAGGAGAGTCCAGATGACTAGATTTGACACTTAACTTTAAGGTGTCCACTGCAGGCTAGATAAAACTCTGACCTGGTAGAAAAGTGTTTTCAAAAGTAAAACATATAATATGGAAAGTAAATCCTATTGACACTCAGTGAGACTGAAGCTTTTGACTATCTTCAGATCTGAAAGAAAGCATCCTTTATTTGATGCATAGCTTGGAACTTGTGATAAATCCTTTCCTGAATCAGCATCCATTAACTTGAAACATGCCAGGAAGAAGATATTTGACACTACATGGTTCTTAAAACCTGTATCATGCTTTCTCCTGAGTTAGCTTCAATGCAATGGTATAACTTGGTGTGGGAGCATACTGAATTTACAGGATCTTCATGCTGTCCTCACAGTGGAATTTCAATAAGAAAATGATACCGAGCTCTGACAATGCTAATAAATTTAGGGTTATTAGGGCTCTTCCAAAGTACTTGGGAGTTACTTTTCCAACAGTGACATGAAACGCAAATCCTGGCTTAGTGACGACTACAAAACACTGGATTTGAGTTAGGACGTACAGGCAGCCCAGGTAGTCCAGGAAACCCATCTGATCCAGAAACGCCAGGGCTCCCAGTAGTACCATTGCAGCCATCGAGGCCAGGCAGACCTCTAGGTCCAGGTTGCCCAGGGTGACCCTGTATAAAGGGGAAAAAGAGAGAATGACGGACAGGATGCGTTATTTTATTAGTAATACTGTCCCCAGAAAACGGATATCTTCCAAATGGCAACAGAAAACAAAGGAAACACTCAACTCCCACTCAAGTTCAGTGGCAACAGAACTAGCTTCTTTGGCCAGCATTGTTTATCCTCCCCAAAGTTTAAATCCTAGAACATTGGCTGCATTCATTTAATTACCTTTCTCTCCAAGGGATAATTTTTTGAAGTACATAACTTGTGCATGAGTAGGTCCCAGAAGGACAGCAGTTTGAAATATATGGTGTATAACACAGTGTAAAACAGCATGCAAGGGTGCACCTGACACCAGGAATGGAAGTGGCTCGTGTAAAAACAAGGGCAGAGGCAGACTCAACAATACTGAGCATTTATAATTCCAATCGGCTTAAGGTTTCAGTGACTTCTCTTCCTCTCCAGTGTGGATTCTTTCCTTTAACAGTTCAACAGATGTTACAGCTCCAGCATCAGGCCATTCCAGTGAAACAGCTTTTCTTGTTATATTATACTTTAAGTCTCAGGCAAAGCAAGTGGGAGAAAGATCTAATTAAATAAACAGCATTTAAAAGAAAGTATTTCTAAAGGTGAAATATTAATCAAGCAGAGTAGAATGCAATTATACCTAATTCTAATTCCACACCTCTTTTGCCCTGGTATAGCTCTATTAACTTGACGAGTTTGGTACTGGTGCAAAGGACATCAGTTTGAGATTTGTTACTTCTTCAGTGTCATGGGGATGTGCAGGCAAAATACAGAAAGACAGAGGTGTCAGTCACGCTACCCAGGTTTCAAGCAATTCCTTATTCTATCCTCCTTTTCACAGAGATGAGTTCTACAGCACTCAGACAGTGTTTTGTGGCAGGAAGAAAAATGAAATTTACGGAGACAGTATCAGTTATCTCCCTCCCCTCTGTACACCCTGATCTTGACTCATCCCAAAAGTACTTTTGTTTGATCCCAAAGATTCATCCTTAAGATATGGCCTTAAACAAGTTATGACTCACACTAGGAAAGTTAAAAAAATAAACAAGGATAAAATGGAGATAGAGCAGAACATTAACAATCCTTCATGCCTGACACTTAAAACAAAACACATTTGTGTTTCTAAAAGTCTCCCCAGTCCAATCCACTAGCATATGCTCTGACCGAACTGTGTGAGAACTCCACAGCAATGTAAAGCCTTTTAGCTATGGATCTTACAATCGCTTGCAAAATTGAGGGAATACTATAATCTTTATTTTACGGATGAGAAGCTGGGAGCTCACAGTAGCAGAGTGACTTACCCAAGGATGCAGAGCAACTCAGGCCATAATTCCATAAATACTCAAGCTGATCACTGACCTCAGCTGCTGCCAGGAGAGCCATGGCACACTCCTGCTCACTCACACCTACCTCTTCCCTGCGCTGGTATATGCATACGCAGGACAGGCAAGTCAGAGCAGGAAAACATCACAGCAAGAAAATAACTGTTCTGTTTCTTCATGGGGTTAATTTTCAGCCAAATGAGTGCCTTGGTCCAGCTCATTTGGCAACTGTATTGCAATTTGTGCCAGCAAAACGGAGAGAAAGGGAGAGAGCCCAGATCTGGTCTCTGTCGGTCAATAAGGTGCAAACTGAATTAACGTCAACTGTGCCTCTGCTACAGGACCAAGGCAGCTCACCCAGACAAGTATAAGTTTGATATTAAACAAAGCCTCCGGACATGGAATGAAGTAATCCCAAAGCATTAGCAACAGGCACCACTGCACACATAGTACCAGTTGCCCTGATGATTAAAGTCTGCTTGTCAAAACACCCACATATGGTGTGCAAGCGTGGACTTGCCAGGCCCTGGTAAAGTGACAGGAAAAGGCTGAACCACCAATTTATTGCCACTCGTGTTTGTCTCTTAGAAATTATTTCATTTGGTTCCCAAAACTGGAACAAATCAGTGGCCACTCGCCCTCCTCCATCCATGCAGGATGTCATAGCCAAGAGCAGCAAGACTCCGACAAGACAGGCTGTGACTGCAGAGGGAGGCCAGAGTGGTCAAGGTCTATCCGGTCTTTCCCTTTGTTTACATCATCCACAAAACCAGAAGCTATATGGGACAAGTGCACGCGGATCTGGTTACAACATAAGGTGACCAGCTGCAGGGTTTAGTGAAGCTGAACAGCCAACATCTGCTCCTCAGAGCCAATGGGGAGCCAAGCTGCTAAACCTGTAGTGCTGGCCAAGAGCCAGCCCAAGGCAGGCAGCTGACTGGTGCCCTCATGTCTCGGGAAACGCTTTGGGTGAGATCTCCTAACTCTAGGCCAGATGCAGTCTATAAGAGACCCAAAAGATTTTGGTATCCTCTTAATATGTGAAAAGGGCTCACAAAGAGAGGACAAAGTATGCTGACCACAGTGGTTTCTTAATGTGCATTAAATAAATCTGTGGCCCTGACACTTAATCCCATGCCATTCATGCCTGTGGATCTGAGCCAAAGCATGACACAGACTGACACACACACACACAGACGTGCTGTCTCTTGCTTTAGGAAAAAAAATCCATAGGATGTCCTATTTTCTAACTAATCTGCTAACAGAATTCACAATGTTTTGTTCTAAGAACCTTACCTGAGGAGATACTGAGCACCCACAACTAACTTCCTTAAGAGTTGTGAAGTTCTGGCTTAAATTAACCTTCTCCCCAGAGATTTCAAGTACTGCTTTAAAGAGCTGTTTTGACCTGAAAAACAGTGGTTAGTAGCTTCGCTGCTCTCACCTCCTCTAATTCCTGTTTTGGCAGGCATGCCAATTCAGCACAAGCACCTCAATTGACTAAGGCAGATGGCTTTTACAGGCTTTACTTATACATGGCAGGGTGACCAGTTTACAGATCCAAGTTAAAACACAGGCCAGAAAGATCACTTGTACTCTCTGTTCTCACAAAAGGAGACATTCCCTGTGAGACAGATAAGGAAACTTGAACTGTTCATCTAGGCCCTTGCTTTATCTGATCCTTGCTGTACACTAACACTGTGATCCCTAGGGGCCTCTTCTCAGCACAGAGGCAATCCCAACAGGAGAGCTCAACAAATATCTAAAAAAAGCAGCAAAATTTAATTAAGGGTGAACATAAAGTTAACAGAATAAGTAGTTTCATGGATTGCTATGGCAAAGTGGCCTTTTTAGGGCCATTGCCAAGTTCTTGCATTTTCCCTAGGCTTTGCCTCTCCATGTAGCTCTAGTTTCATGGTACAGACAAGGGCTCAGTTCTCACAGAAATATTTCCTTCCAGAACTCCTTGGACAGCTCATGAAAAGCGATATACATCTCTGAGCTCCAGTTCCAGTCTTTGCTAGAGATGTCCTTGAATCTTGTCCCACGGGACAAAATAAACTTCCCAAGTAGGGCTAAGGATTTGAGAGTTTCTTCTACAGTGTGACACAAAGCCTAGCAATAAACACAAGTAGTATTTATTAGGTTAAATGGATTAGTCAGGCCAGCTGCAACAACATGATTTACTTGCCACCAGCATTCCCTAAGGGAACTCTGTGGAACACCACTTCCCTTAGGGTCAATAGTGGGATTCCCCTCTGAATCACAGCCTTGCAGTCCTTTGGCCATGACTGAAATATACCTGCCCACGCTAACACACCTGCATGCTACAAAGAATCTCTCTTCATATTTAGATGTTAATTCTTGTGCAGAGATAGCAATATATTTTTACTTCTCTCTTACGTGTATCAGCACACACAAGCTCTCTCTTCTTCACTTTGTATTTCACACATCTATATAACGTGCGTGTGTTCGTATTCATTTCAAAACAAACCTAAGCTAATCCCTACCCTGAAATGCAACGGGCAAAAGTATAAATATGTTTTCAAGCAGTAGTGGTTGCTATTGTCATCCTTGAATGCTTCAACAA
>NW_010187409.1:5265-18929 GCF_000695765.1 Mesitornis unicolor | reverse complement strand
CGGTTACCGCGCGTCCCCGGGCAGGGCGCGGGGTCGGAGCCCGTAATGCTGGGGTGGGCCGAGTTTAACGGGGAGCCGGTGCCGTAACTGCGATGCGGGGGCCTGTGCCAGGGCTGCGGGCAGCGGTGCTGCCTCGGAAGGCGGGGAGCGTTAAGGGCAGCTGCGGTGCAGGGTTCCCACCGAGCCGTTCCACCGAGGTTCACACGAGTGTGCTCGCCGCTTGAAAAACAGGGGTGAGAGCGTCATTAAATCCCTCTTCTTGCCGTCTTTTGACCCAAGAGGTAACTGAGGTTTAGGTGCTTTTCTGGGAGGGTGAGAGGTTTAAGCAGATACATAGGTTTTGGTAGTTAGCTGCTTTTTGTTTCTGCATAGATACTTTCCCCAACTGCTGTCACTTTTCCCTCTTTCCTAGACATCTAAACTTTGACAAAACAAAACAAAAAAACCCCCCAACAACTAGCACATACTATTTCTCCTGACTTGACTGTGCATGTTTGGTGGCCACTCTTGTTCTGTTTGGTTACAAGTCTCCTGCAGGGATAATGACAATACACCTGCTTTTAGAGAGCTGTAGCCCAAGTCACAACAATATTTTGAGTTTAAGGCTTAATCTTTATTCTAAGGTTTCTAAGCAAAAGACCTTTAACTCTGTGTTTAACCTAGAGTTGGCTTTGATATTTTAATTCTAAAGCTTTGGGAACATGAATTGGTAACAAGACTGCCTTCTGATAATAATAAAAAATGAGCTCTGGTATGCAACTTAGTGCATTCCTTGAAAAGCAGAAAAAAAACCTCTGTAGATGTTTATTCTTGTAAGCAATGTTCAAGTTCCGCTTCTCGTTTCAGACAAGGACTTCCAAAACATGCCTTGCGGCATCATCCACTGCCAGAACCACGAGCTGAGGTGTGCCCAGCCGCACCCACGGCAGAAAACTGCGGCGAAAGCTCAAGGTAGTTGTCGTAACGTTACGTGAATCTTCGTAGGTGATGGCAGAACCAGGTGTCTTTGTGTTGAGTGGCCTTTACAGAAGTAATACAGTTGGCAGGCTTAGGCTTTACCTCAGGGCTGTGTAATTGCAGAACACGTCCTTCCTAGTTTGGAAATAATAACAAGTGCGTAACTGTGTTCTGTTCCCAGCTCACAAATAGCCTGGGTCATCTAATTTTATGGCAGAAACAAGAGAAGAAAAGATAAAAATAATTCCTGAGTGGTGTGGAAATGGGACTTGAAAGAGTCGGCAGCTTAACTAAGATCATTTTTGGAAAATCTGTTTTGCTTGACCTCCAGACTTCTTATGTCATTGAGGTTATTCGGAGTTACGGTTGTTATAATTTCTTGTGTACTACGACTGCTGCTGAAATGCCTCTGAAGTAAATATTTACCCTATGAAAACACTCATTGCTAAGACCTATTCTGATATATCTGTGCTTTTTTGTAGAGAAACAAAAGTTTACTTACCCACTTTATTTGTCATTCTGTATTGCTGGGGTTTTTTTCTTCCTTTTTTACCTCAACATGTGCATTTCAGGGAGTCTGAAATCCAGAAGGAATCAGTTTATCCTTCTGCTACTCCAGATGATGATGGGAATTCCTGGTCTGCTCGTCAGAGTTACGCCGACACCTCCACTGAAGACAGTTCAGTCTTCTCTTGGGGCTATGATGTGAGTAGAACATAATAATCCAAGCCAAATGTAACACAGTGAGTAGAAAGACATTTGAAATACCATTTCAAATACATTTCAAGATAAAAAAGACGATTGGATCTGTCAATAAATCATGATAGTGGTTCTAGAAAGAGCATCTTTTTTACCTCTTCCCCATCTTTCCTTTCTCTCGGATCAAAACAAATTAGGCTTATATGAGTCTGTTAATATTCTGCATTTCCATCTAAAACTTTGGAAATGCAAATCATTTAATGCATAAATGTATCTGTACAACATAATAAATGCTGTTATTGTGGAATCCCAAACGTGAATGGATGACTTTTGGACACTTGGCGTTAGTATATCTATCTTCTACGTACTTGTGTGATTCTCAAAATATAGTAAGCCTCTTATTTTCATTTAGAAATGTTTGGTTTATTCCCCTTCTACCAAAAGAAAAAACAGGCGCTATTGCTTTCTGTGAGGTGAGATGGAACTGTTTAGATTTAAACTACACAGGAACCGACCCCATTTTATATCTACACACGAACATGTAATAGAGGTCCTGAACATCCTTCACTTGCACAGTGTTTCACACCAGCCTGCGTTGCTTTTTGTTTTGCTGTTGCCCGTGGACACTGCAAGCAAGAAATTTTTCATTGCATTAAAACCTTGCTGCATTTTATCCTTCCTGTTCAGACTTCTTTTATGTAAATTGCTGTGTCTTTAACTTCACATAACACAGATACTTCAAAACACTTGAATAGTTTTTCTGTTGGGTCAGTATAAGCTTTTTATGTAGCTGCCATCAGTCCTAGCAGCAGTTTGCATTATCTCCAGGGGAAAGTTACCTAATAGGAAATAGAAATGTTTAAATCAGTCCCTCTAAGCTTTAAACAAATAGTTGTCTTTTTCAATTCTAAAAAAGAAAAATTCTGTTAAAAAAACTCCTCCAAATTCTACTCACTAGGTGGTTATTGGAGAACTTTCTTTCCTAGGAATTTGATAAAGCTGCCACACAACAAGTTCAGCAAATGTTCAGACAAATTGATGAGCTTCTCTATGAGCAGAAAGAAAATGTGCATGTTGAGGGACTGCGGGAAGAATGTCACCAGTGGACGTCCAACTTTCCTCATCTCAGGTATTTTATTACTGAACTATTGCTGGGACCATCACCGTTATAAACGGGTAGGGATGGAAACAGTTGCTTTATGTTAGTAGAAGGGTGGTTTTATGCAATTATATTGTAGATAGAGGAAAAAAGATCACTCTGGTAGTCTTCCTGTCATTGGCATTAATAAACATTCTGCTGTCTCACGTTGGGTTCCTTGCCAGAGTGTCATTGGTATTTACAACTGGCTTGACTTTAACACAGCAAAATTCTCTTAGAAAAGAGGTATGGTAGAGCTAAAAGCCAGGCACTTACAATAATTTAAAAATCCTCCTGCCCTAGCTCAACGCTCTTTGTGGCTGTCTGGAAACTCAAATTTTCAATCCTCATTGTGTGTACTTGAACAGTTTTGTCCGTATTCAAAAGTCTTACAATTAGCATTAAACAAACAGACTTTTCTTAATGTAGTCACCTGACTCACAGCAATCTGTACTAGGGAAAGCGACTGAAACCACATTTACCTATCACCAAGAAAACTGCATCGCTTCCCTATATATCATATATATATCATATATATGATATCATATACCATATATATAGGGAATATATATATATATAAAATAGAATATTTAGGTTTTGCTGCTGTGTGTTCTTACACACGTCAATAATCTTACTTTCAACATTTTCTGATTTATTTCTCCTTTGCTTTCGCTGTGGCAGGGTTGTGGGGAAGCAGATAGTGATGCCCACAGATGAAGGGTATGGATGGTATTCAAGTTCACCTTCTGGCAGTTTAGGTTCCTCGGATGTAAGTTCACCACCAGAAAAAGATTCCAATGAGTAAGTACTAGTGGTTAATCCAGACCGGACCAAGGTGGGAAGGTAGTTTTGTTCTCCGTGGACTGCAGCTGCAGGCCTCCTCAAATGTGAAGCCTGACTCCTTTCTGTTAGGCTGAGTTTTCAACACAGCACACTTTTGGTTTCTTTCCTTTTTAAACTAAAAGTAGTACATTCAGAACAGCAGACTGCACAGTTGTGCTCATTGCTAACTACAGTAAACTGCTCAATCAGTAGAAGCTCCTTTGCTGCTGCTGACTTCTTTAGGATCTGTATGTATTGTAGCTGGTTTTATCGTTAATCATCTATTGAATTTGTAGAGAACTTCAAAAATACAAAGCACTGCATTAGTACTGCTTTTGTTATTTAACGTTTTAGAACTTTTATTAACTTTGATTGTTTTTTCCTGAAATTGCAAGTCCCTTAGCAAAAAGTAAAAAAATAGCCAAGAGTTTCTCCCGTAACACAAAATTTCTTGGCCTCCCCACTGCTCGGCCTGAACTACCGTGTTGTGTTAAGTCCCTTAGCAAAAAGTAAAAAAATAGCCAGACCAAGAGTTTCTCCCGTAACGCAAAATTTCTTGGCCTCCCCACTGCTTGGCCTGAACTACCGTGTTGTGTCTCAGCCTCTGAGTTCAGCAAATGCCGCTGTTTGAAGTAGAATAACAACTTACTTTCATTTCTACTTTCTGAAAACTGTCACCTGTTCAGATTTAGTGTTTTTGGCAAGAAGGTACCTCTTTCTGTTACTCCCATTCACAAAAAGGCCGACCGCTCCAAGTCTCCGACCTCGTGTTCTCCGGAAAGCGAAGAGGGTGAAGATGGAGTAATTGTCTCTGAAGGCGTCATGGAGGAATATTTAGCATTTGACTGCAGAGATGTGTACGTATCCAATGTAAGATAGCAACTAGTACCAGTGTCCTGGAATTTCTGCTCTTAAGACATAGATACAGATAAATATTTCATTTTGATGTTGGCTGATGAAATATTTGATGATTTTATCTTTCCTTTAGAGAACTTTCAAGAGCCTGAGGTTGACAGGGCACTGGGAATTCTCCTAATCCATCTCCTAGGACAATTTCTTTAGCTAAATTATTTTTCTCATTTTTTAATAAATTTTCATAGTAGCCATTTTTGTGCCTAGTTTAAATAGTTCATTCCACCGTAATTAAAATCCTGCTGTGTATTGGCATATTTAATGAAACTTGTTGAAATGCCATTTATTTTTTCTACTGAGTCAAACTCATTGTTATTTGTCACGTACTGGCAGATGCTGCTTTGGTTTTGTACCAGTATTCTGGGGTGGAATTGTAGCTTTGCAGCTTTCCAGTGGTAGTTTAAGAATCTGTGGAGATTTGATGCTTGCCAAGAAACGATGCCGCTATTTTTCTCTTAAGAAAAAAGGATTAAGGGTGGCATAAAGAGAATTCTTTTTGCTCCTTTACTTTATTGAACCAAACAATATGAACATACAGCCTGGGTGAGGACTCTGGATGGGTCTGTCAGTTGTTAACCATTTAATTGGTTTTAATAAATAAAGCCACTTATCTGCATGGACTGTGAGATTCAAATTGGTAGATGACATGCTTTGACCAGGCCAGAGAGATACTGCTGCAGCAAAAATACTGCTGTCTCTATAAAGAGTGGTAAAATGCTTTTCCTAGTGGTATCTCTTTTTTTCCCAAAGTTTGTAGCTTTTTGATGTTAAGTACTAATTCCAAGAGCAGATATGAAAACCATAATAACTCTGCTTGCATCGGTATTTCTTTTCTCCCATCTAAAGTTTATTTTGGCAGGTGAAGGTGAACTTCTATGAGCAGTTGTCTTCCGGGTTTCACACCTCTTGCACTGTGGAAGAGTCTGCAGCAGAGGCCCCTTGGCTGCTGTGAATTAGTTTTGGGTTTTTTTATTTATCATCGATTAAATCTAATTGTCTAATACTGAATTAAGCCCTTGCCCTGAACACCTCCTGGCTGTAAGAGGAGCAGGCTGAGTGCGGCATTAAAACAGTCATGAGTAGTAACATTTCTCTCTTGTCTTCAGAATTTTGTGGTGATGTTAGATATGGAGTCCAACAAAATGATTTAAAAATATCACTGTAACTATGAATATTTATTTTTAAATGGAACTTTGATCTCCTCTGTAAATTATTCATTATTCATGACGTATCATCTATAGTCATTGCGTATGGGGGAACCAAGGTGTGCAGTGGTAAGGCGACTGTCGCAGTCCTTTCTAATTCAGGTCAGTGGCAGATTCTGGAAGAAATAAAAGTTTAAGTGCAGAACAGAAAGCTCTGTGTAACATACAGAAGTGGGGTTTTTCAGTATTAGACTAAGATTTTTGACACTGCTGTTTACTGTACTGTCAGCTTTGTGGAAATGATGTGTTATAAATACGACACTTCTCCTTAGGTCATTTTCCTCAAGCTATTTGGCCAGCTGCCTTGACCTATTTCAGTTTAAGAGAAAAACGAACAGAAACGCAGCCTTAGCTAATGTTTTAATCCTGTTAAATAATTCCAGCAAAAATACAGGAGACAAAGAAAATGTGCTCACGTTTTTACAGGGAGGAGGAGTTGCATGAGAGGAAAATCGGACTCTCCTCTGGTAGACGGAAATTGGGGTTTCCTCCTATCTCTCCGTACTCCTGCATGAAGGATTCTGTGCTCACATTTGTGTTTGATGATGTGTGGAGTGAAGTCCTAGGCTGCATGGAAGAATTAATCTGCAGACACTGGGAAGGATCAGCTTCTGGTAAGGATCACAGTTAAACCGAATACTCCAAAGGAGACCTCAGTTACTTCATTTTGCAAGGATGCAATGAGAAAGAGATGCACTTGGGAATAATCTCTTCAGGGGAAAAGAAGGTTATTTTGCTAACAGTGTGAGATGTGCTTTCAAAAGATTTAACAGAGATTAGCATCTAAGAAGACTCTTTTCTAAAACATGCAGATCTGTAGCACTGTCCACAACTGGCAATGCCATAGCCTGTGTTGACAGGAATTCTCTGTTGCTTTGTACAGATGATGAGAAAAATATCCTAACAGTAGAAACTGTCAGAGCAGATGCTGGAAGCCCTTTGCAGTTTGATCCTCTGCCAGCGTTGTTACCTCGTGTGCCACAAACTAAAATGCCCTCAGTGACATCAAATCTGGTAAGTATTTTTAGCCAGCTGGTTTGCGTAGGGACAAATCAATACTGCGGTACCTCAGCAAACAGCTTTGAGTACATCAGGGGAGTGTTTGGATACGTAACTAGTTTGGGGTTTTTTTTATGAATGCTGACTGTCCTTTCTAACACTTTAAGTGCTGTTATTCCTCAGTTGCAAATTTTAATTCCTGCTCTTCTCTTTAAAACTTAATATTTTATATATGTATTGAACCACGAACAACCGTGTGGTGACTGTTCATTAATAATGTAGTTCTTTCTACATTTCAGCAATGTTCAGACTAAATTATGAGATCAAGGGTTGTGTGTGCGAGATCCTGTTCTCACTAGCTTGTCTATAGCTGACTCATCAGGCAACAGAGGACAAATCTCAGTGCAGTTGTAAACCGGGGTTTTTTTCTCAGACACTGAATTTCACTGTATAATCTGCTTTAGAGGATCTGCTCCTAGAGTGGTGAGCACCAAAGTGTTACCTGGTTATTCCATTTTAATTCAACTCTTTCCTTCTTATTTCTTTTTATTTCCTTCTTTATTTCTACCCCTTGCCTCTTCCTCATGTTCCCCTTACTGTATGTGTAGTGCCCAAAACCCAGATGTGGCCGCAAAAGCAAAAAAAGGAGAAAAACACCTCAAGTATGTATGCTGGAGAGATTAAAGCTCTGGTTTGGGGTTTTTTTGGGTTTGGTGGGTTTTTTTTGCTGTTACCGTGGGTGGAATTTGATGTTTTTCCAGATCAAGCTCTAATCCAGGAAAGGGATTTGTAGTTCTATTCTTGATAGAAAATATCAATGTACACTGAAAATTAGTTCCGAAAAGCTTCTGATTATAGCCATTGTTGGAAGATCCTGTCATGCAAATAAGAAGCTCAGTTGGAAAATATTAAGTATGACAGGGCATGGCAGGACACATTTTCTAGGCGCTATCATTTGCAAGAAAAATGGAATGCTAAGATGCCTGTCTTAGATGGGGAAATAACATAACTGAGTATATGTCTGGGTGTTATGGAATAAATTAATTGATTTCCTCCAAAATTATTTACAGGGACAAAAATTATAAGTATATGTGTACATCACTGCCAAACAGCAATTTACTTCTTATTCTGTTAAACTTTCAGGTGAATCTTTCTCAAGAGTCAAGCAGTGGCTCTCAACGTAATCTAAACGGCTTGATGGTGATTCATGGGATCCAGTTACAGCAAAGGAATCTGCCTGTAATGGAGAAAACACTGTAAGAGCTATAGCTTCTCTGTGGGAAAGTAGAGCACTCTCATGGTGAGAGAGATTCAAACCAAAACATTGTGGGAGAAATTTGAATGCTGGGAAAAGCAATTCAACCACAGAATCACAGAATGTTAGGAGTTGGAAGGGACCTCGAAAGCTCATCCAGTCCAACCCCTGCCAGAGCAGGATCACCAGACCAGGTCACACAGGAACACGGCCAGGCGGGTTTTGAATGTCTGCAGAGAAGGAGACTCCACAACCTCTCTGGGCAGCCTGGGCCATGCTCTGTCACCCTCACAGGAAACAAGTTTATCCTCATGTTCAGATTGAACCTCCTATGCTCCAGCTTGCTCCCATTGCCCCTTGTCCTGGCATTGGACATCACAGAGCAGAGCCTGGCTCCTTCCTCCTGACACTGCCCTTTCCAAATTTATAACCATGAACGAGGTCTCCCCTCAGTCTCCTCTGCTCCAAGCTAAAGAGCCCCAGCTCCCTCAGCCGCTCCTCAGAAGGGAGATGCTCCACTCCCTCAATCAATTAATTATCAATTAAATTTTTTCCTGCTTTTTTATTTACTTGTCCTCTATGAAACTAATACTTCTCCCTGTACTTCTAGTACAGGTTTTGTGTTTGGTGGCTGCTGGTTTACCACTTGGTGAACAGCTGTGGCATTACCTGACATCCTGAAGAGAGATGAAGCTCAGAACGGGGTAGAGAAACTGATTTGTTCAGTTCCCAGACGTGGACTTGCGTTAGATCTAGGCTATGAGTGTGGAAAATAGTGTGTGCAGTATGGGGGTTTTTTTAATGTGTTCTGTGAATAATTTTTACTTCTCTACTGGAATTTTTAATCAGAAAGTTCATAATTCAGTAAAAAAAAAAAGGTTTTTTCCATCCGCTATTATTTTTTAATTTGGCTGTAAATTACTTTATGTAAAAAAATGAAAACACATCATCTCTATCTACACGTGTCAGTATCACACGTAGATGAGTACTGTGGTAACATCATCAGTCACGCTGACCACATCTCTCCTGGGTTTGTAATTCTTTTGTTAGGGACCTGGATGACAAACGGCTGGGCTCCAGTTCCATCCTCTCTACCAGAGTGTGGCCAAATCGTGCTCTAGAGCTCAGCACATCATCCCTGTCACGTTGCACGAGAAGGCGAAACCCACCACCACGTACGCTGCATCCCATCAACACAAGCCACTCTCCTGCTGGGACCCCAGAGTCCGTGGATGATGTCTTCAGGAGAACTCGATTGTACGTTTCAAAACCAGTTTTTCACTGCAGGTTACCGTACTTAGAGAACCCAGCTTACACAAAAAAGCACTGAGTTCAACAGAAAGACGTGAATTATTTGTTTAAAGAAATTAACTGCCCGTTAAAGCACAACCTCCCATGAGAAAGCTGAGATGGTAAATTTGATGTTTACTGTGCTACAAGCTGGGATTCAATGAATTGTGTGCATATTTAGATAGTTTTGCACATAAACTATAGACCTCTGTCCAGTACAAGCAATGCAAATACCACCATCTCTTTCTTGACATCAGCTTGCTCTGCTTAAAAATGGCCCACAGCTGTTTTCTAGGCGTATTGTTTATCTTAAATTGCTAGGCTGAAGTCAGCAGTAAGCAGTACTTCATCCTGAAGGGTACAGAAAGTAATGCTGTGTCTGGGAATGGGCAGATAGGACTCTACCACTGTATGGTAACTGTCCATGGAGACACCTTTTTGTACACACACCTTTATTCTGCAGTACCAGCCACACAGCACACTCCTTCAAACTGCACTGGATGAGGTGCATTTTAACCACAACGGGCTTTTATATACACCCACGACCAGGATTTCTGCTGGAGTATTCATTCTCAGACTCACTTCACCTATATGCTTCATATTAAACATTCTGAAAACCAGAAGTTCTTGGTAATGGATGAGAGAGATTTTTGCCAAGCTTCACCCAGCTGCAGAACTCATCTTTTAAATCTGATTTCCAATAGTCGGTGCTAACACCAGCATCTTACAGCAAAATTCTGCAACCATCGCTCTTAGCTTTAACATTGTCTTTCTACATAATGCCAAACTGACAATACTGTATGCTTACACAATGCTGAACATATAAACTGTGTGCTTTTTCTCTTTTTATTGCTGCATTTCAGTCCAACTGCACATGAGCAGCTGACCTCACCCTCCCCACTGCGGCTCAGCCGAAACAACGTCCTACCACCTATTACTGCCACCACCACGGCGGAGCGTGCAGGCACTGCAGGATCCCAGAGGCAAACGGTAACAGGAACACCAGTTTTACTGGTGGATAGTCTGAAATTGTAATCACTGCTGATCAGATTACCAAACCCAAGAGTTCTGATTCGTTTGTTGTCGTGCAAGGGACAGCAACTGAAGTAGATGCACAAAAATGGTGTGTCAGTTTTGACCGACAGCATCACCCAGAGTTGAATGCTTGAATTCCAATTAATTAATGCCAGAATTTTTTTCTTCTCCGTAAGTAAATGTAGAATGATTGACTTGAAAATTAGCTTTAATTCCTAGGCTAAATATTTCAAATGTGCTACTGCAATGAGAAAAGGTCATCGCTGTTATTCTTTAATGCAGAAATCTCGAGGGAACTCAAGTCGAGCTCACAGTGTTACAACGCATGAAGATGCTCACCAGCAGCTACAGGAGCGGCTTTTGTTACCTGATCGTTTCTCCAGGCCTAACACAACCAACGCATCCTTGGTAAAGCACGGCAAATTATACCAAATCATCCTTAGTTACTCAGTAGGGTGCTTGGACAATTGACATAGGTAAACTTCACTTGAGAACCAAATGCCATAGGTGGTCAGTGCCAGGGAGTTCATCAAGTCACCACGAGTTAACACTAACACTGTTGCTTGGCACTTGCCAAACGAACAGCACAAGTCACTCATTAACAGATAACGATCTCACTGTGCTCCCCACAGCTCCTGACTACACCTGTAAGCAGCTGGTGGTACTACACTCTTAAAGAATCCAAGTTTGAGATACTTGAGGTGTACCATTCAATCTAGCATCTTCTGCGAAGGCTTAAGAAGAACAGGGGGGTTGGAGAGGATGCTTTTCAAGTTGTGAATAGACATGGGGATGTCGTTGCTACAGCTGTACTCAGAAAGACAAGGGTAGGACAGTAGTCATTGCTTTCTTGCACAAGTTTGCTGTATTTTTAATGTCCAGCTTCTTCCAGTATCAAATGCTCTTGGTTTAATTTACTGAAACACCTACTCTACTGAAATCTTATCCTATCTAACAAAATTTTTAAATCTAAGTTTTAAAAGCTATCATTTCAACAATAGCTTTTAATTAGCTGCTGATTTGGTTTCTGTGTAATTTCAACATCCTTGACTTAGCAGTTGAGTGTACAGACTTTTTAAAAATCTATTTTGAAGCAGAACAATTTCCAGATGTGGCAAGAATGCCTTTAACTGGCCCAGTGATCACTCTGTGTAAGAGTGTTAAACAAGTATAGTTTTTTACTGTGTAGGAGTTGAACTTTAGGTTGATTTAACCGTCCTTAAACTTGTAAAAGCTCTACTTAGGCCTTTACAACATGTTATGGATTAGCAAGTACGTATTTAAGAAGTTTGTACGGTAATATTGATGTTTAGAATTTTTAATGCAAAGATAAATAACTCGATCTGTCTTTTCAGCCAGATCCACGGCACCGCCATTCGTGCACTGGTATTGGTTATAGTAACCAATCTCGGACGAACAGAGGATCAGCAGGTTCAGGTATGCTTACAAGTCACAGAATTTAATAAGATCAAGCAAGGGGCAGGCTTTTGGGACAAGGAAGCATTTCCTACGTAGGTAATTACATTGACGAGGTTTTTCTAACTTCTACTTCGTGTTTTACATTTTCCTTTATACAAGTGTTATACGTGAATGTAGAATATGTTTGGGTATGGGAGTTTGGTTTTACTTTATTACCTCCCAGTATTTTAAATCATTTAAGCAAGCTTAATGTAATCAGCTCCAATGCCTCTCAGGTCAGATTTAAGAGCAGGAGCTGCCAGTTTAAGCAGTTACCTTTGTCCAATGACTGTTCTTCTGCTCAGCTATATGACTGAAAGAAATTGTATGTCCATATGTAATGCACTGTATCTGGAAGGGATTGTACCAGACCTGCACTAGATCTTAGAATTACACTAGATCAACTCAAAGTATATTTTAAAGCCTGTACCATTTCAATTCACATGCATACTGTGAAATCAAATTACCATGTACTGTTTAATTTGTAACAACTGGATGAACTTTGTGGATTTACTTAGTATAACCTGAAAAGAAGCTCATCTAAAATTACTTGGTTTTAATTTAGCAAAGTACCAAGGCAGCAGGAAGACATTTCTGTTGTGAATGTAACTCCCCAGTTTCTTTTCCTTCACTGTAAAGTCATCTCCTTAAATTGTTCATGGTTAATACACTTTGAAAATAATCATCCAGAATACCTACATAGTCACAACCAAGGTTGTGGTTCTTTTTTAATAGTAGGAAGCTACAACACTGTTACAGTAGACCAATGAACCTTTCTTTTTTCAACTTTACCTTCAGAGATTTAAGTTTTTTACCTTAAAAAAAGGTCTAGTCTAGCCTAGTCAGTTGAAAGAGGTTGCTCAGAGGTTACAGTAGAGCAAAAATTAACTTTAGTGCTTTAGAACAGCTTTTCTGAATACCATCTTTGTAACTCTCACCTGAGTCCACCTTGAGCACTCCCTGTTAACTTACCTTTGTACTGATGCTGAGGATCACCTCCACCTGGAAAGGGTGGCACAGAGCAGGGCATCACAGGCACTTTCTGAGAACTAGGACTGTCGAGACAAGTTACACTGGATTCTTTTCATGGCAGTGTTTTGGGATTCCTTATGGAGTTGTCAAGTTTCCCACATAAAAATATACTGACAAGATAGGATTGAAGCTGCAAAAGTTAATGGAAGCTGCAGCGGTTAAGGTAGCAAGGACATGGGTAATTATTAGAGGACAGGAGGAGTCTTCTAGCTTAATAGCTGAGTGGCCCACTACCACTGATATAAGTGGTACAAGGGGCAACTTGAGTTTAATACAGGCATTAAATGGAAGTAACTTGTCTTTAAACAACAAAGGAGTAGTTCCTATTGAAATTGAGATAAATACCTGCCACCCCCCCCAAAAGATATCACCCCACTATCTTTAAATGCAAGATGAGTTTTATGACTGCTGTATTAAAAAAACCTGAAATCAGCAGAGCACTGTAGACTTGAATAATTCATGAAAGATCAAGGAATACAGTAGTTCCCTGCAATGCAGCAGCTATGAAAGCACAAACTGTGCGCCTTTTGGACGGCCAGTTACTGTCTCAGACTTCGTAAGTTAGACGTAATGCAGTTGATAGCCACATATTAGAATAAAAAGTAGAAAAAAAATAGTTTTAAGCTAAAGGAGATGTATTTGGTACTTAGTTTTAATACCTTCCAGAAGTCTTAAAGTTGTGCATGATCTCTGTTCATCAGGTCTTCAGCTGCATGGTTCTGTGAAAGCCCACAGTCGAACTGGATCAGTCACAAAAAGCAAACAGGGGTTGTAACGTGCCAGGAAGAAGCATCCATTCACCTCCAGAGCCACGAACCACCTCTCCTTGTCAGCAATGTCAACGTTGTTTACAGAGAGTTTT
>NW_010187409.1:0-5234 GCF_000695765.1 Mesitornis unicolor | reverse complement strand
CTCTTCCTTATGAATCATTATTTTTATACAAATCTAAGAAGCTGCCAAAGATTAGAAGAGGTATACTTCAACATTCCAGTTTCTACCAGTAGGAGAAGTTATACTCCAGTGGGCAGTAAAGCCTAACTTCTAGAAAATCTAGCAAATGCTCTCAGTCACTGCTGTTCTCCCATTACTGGCTTGTTACTGGTTCATGTTGTCAAGAGGCAGGTCCTGCAGAACCTGCTGATTTTCCTGTTAGCTCTACAGAGGATTCATCAGGTTTTTTCATAGCAGTAGTAATGTAAATTGTAAAACTTAATTGTAATTTATATGTTTAAAGCAATATTATATTATCAAAAGCTTCTACAACTTAGGCAAGTTATGAATCCTGTAGTAATTGCAGCAGATATTAACACAGCTGTGTAAAAACAGGGCAGCAAACCACATGAACAGAACTGACAGCTTTGAGTAGCACACCACTGACTCTTCCTGTGGTCTGTACCTATACCTCTTCCTCGGTGACTGAGGAAGGTTTAAGAGGCAAGAGTCTCTTACTGCGAGTAGTTCCAGACAGTAAGCAAAGAAAGTACATTGTCTTCTTGGTGAGATAGGTCAATCATATTTTATGATTTAGGGCAGTCTCCCTTTCTAAAAATACCAGCAGTTTCCCAAATTTCTGCACTCCACCGAGAAGTTCCACAGCTCTCAGATGCAGTGTAGCCCTTCACAGATACGCTCTGCACTGTGTGACAAACATACCAGAGATAATAGCTGTAGCTGCCCTTGTGGCTCCAAATAAAACAAAAACATGAAATAGGAGCTTCTCAAAATAAGTGATTAGTTAAAGGTCTTGTTCCCAGGCAGTAAGTGCTAGACTACAAGTAAGGGTAAAGACAAGGTAAAGATAACCACATACTGTTTTTAACAAAGGTAGGACACTGCACAAAACCAGCTGTTCTCTTACAATCCAATTTAAAAGCACTTTTTTTCCCCCTAAATTTACTTACTACTAGTTTCTAATTTGTAATGAAAAAACCTCAGCAGTATTCTTTATGAAGTGGCTCCTACTTCTCCACTCAAAGTTATGCAGTATATCAAATGTCAGTGGTACCTACAGAATGGCTAATAACTTTTAATCAGTATTGAAGTTCTTTAGTCCAGTTGATCCAAGCATGCTCTAATAAAAAAAAAAACAACAAAGGAAAAGCAAGCAAAGCAGAACTGTACAGATGTAACTGGGTTAATTTACCTTTGCATTTCCAGAGCTGGGGAGGAAGCTCTGGTCTCAACCTAAATCTCTTAAATTTGCAGAGATAAATCGGTGCTAAAGAGAGGCCTCTGTTCACTAAGCCCTTTCAAAACAGTTTCTCTTAACAGCTAGGACTGCTGCAGCACTGTACAGTGTCTCGTTTAGGTATCTCAAGCTAACTGGAGATAAGCATCCCATTTATATCAGTGCCGTTCCTCAGGGACTGAGTGTTCTGTAGAGTTGCAGAAATACACACACTTCAACAGAATTCTACTAATAATGTAGTATTTTATAGCCCAGATGAGTCAGTGTGTTAAAAGAAGTGAAAGCAGTGTCAAGGTAATTTTTGTTTTCTGCACAAATGGTTGACACCAGGGACTTCTCCTGCACTTTTAGGTATCTATTTTGTACAGTAAGGGTAAGGTTCAAGTCATGTTATGTTACACAACATAATGATATGCTGCTGTACTCTCAGAATAAGGATATCTTTTGAAAGCAGCCAAGTCAAAGGAAACAGAGTTACGATCTACCTCTAGCTTCCCCCCAGGAAGCTCTGTTAAATAGTCAGTTCCTGAATGCTATCGCAGAAGCAATGAGGACCCTCAACTCAAAAGTGCTCACCTGGTGGCTCAGAAGCCTTTGGAAAATGATCCACAAAATAAAGGCAGCCTCACTGCTTTGAGTTACAGCAAGCTGAAAAGTAGTTACCCTTCAAATTCATACCCTGCATACTCCATCAAACAGTTTAAAAGCAGCTGAAGTAAAAAAAAATTCAAATATTTGCACGTCTTACAGAGGTACTTCACTTCTGAAATAACAGAATTGTTGACAAATGCGGTGAAGTAGCTGATCACTGCCATCCTGCAGCAGAGGTGACTGTGCTGCTGTTGAAATAACACACAGTGCATGGCTAAGCTTTGGAACGCCTTGGCATGGGACATCACAAACCCTGGAAATCCACAGAACTGACTCTGTTCTGTGAATTTTAAGTTTATTCTCTCAGTGTGTTAGAGCATTTCTGCATGGTCACATCCACAGTGCAGTCTCAACTGCTTCCTAAGGCATTCCTGGCACGTTACATCAAAGCCCAAGCACTAAGTGGCCCTTTCACCTACTGTAATGTCACCAGCACTGACACCAGTTAACAATACAGCCACATTGTCAGCTGCTGTAGAAGCATGTAGTATTTACTTAAATCAGTCAGAAGAGTCAACACAATCTGTTTGAACATTTACGGAGAGAACATAGCGCTGGGGAAGCAACATAGAACAGAAAAACTTCTCATTTATTAAATCTGCAATTTTCCAAAGTACCTTTATAAAAACTACTGGAATACCTGAAAAACATCTGTTGAGGTCAAGTACAGGGACCTTTAGAAACAGCAGGTTTGTTACAAAAGAAATGTGTGAACAGCAACAAGATAAGGTTTCTCACTGAGAAGCCACAGGAACCGGCACTGAAGACTCTCACAGGTGTGGGATTACACTGTTTTACCCACCACCTGTACCAATACCCATTGGGTGTTTGGAAGGAAAGTGCTTCAACACGAGTTTAAGAAATGCCCGGGCATCCCAAACATCACACCACTTCTTCACTGCAACAAAACCTTTAGTCAAGAAGCTTCTTGATCTTAACTGAAGAGCACCCCAAGAATTTTTAACAGTAACACCAGAATGCTTAATCTTTCTTGTTCATGATGCGTCTGTATCATACCTCCTTGGCACAGCACATTTATGCACGCACACTCCGAAACAGTAATCCAGAAAAACTGAAATTCTCCCAAATCCACATGTTCCCATACAAAATTATGCCTGATAGTTCAGCCAACACAGTTCTTTATTTCTTTCCTTTCTTGGCTGCAGTCTTCTTTCCTCCTTTCTTAGCATTACTCCTATATTTTGTTTCCAGATGGGCCAAAAAGTCATCCATTTCCTTTTTTCGATCTTTATTTCTGCTCTGGGAGAGTGGAAAAAAAAAAAACAACCATAACCAAACCTAAAATTTTACTGCTTCCCAATACAGATTATTCTAATGAAGTTGGATAGCTACATTAAAATATCAGAATAGATTAAACAGGGAATACAAGCTACAGGAGGTATGGTACTGTCAAGCAAGAGCCTACTTGTATACTCCAACTTCTGAAAGCGTCAAGACAAAAGTAATGAGTGGCTATAAAAAAATTATGCCACAAGGCTATGAAAACCAAAGCAATTTCTAGTTTAGACCCAAAACTCTATTACAATTTGAGGAATGATTAAGCACAAACATTTAGGAAGCCCACTGGGCAACAGGAAACACAAAACATTCCAAAACCAGAACACAAACAGTATGTTTGTTGCCTCGATCTCCAAGACAAAAAAAAAAAGCAAAATAATACTTAGAGACTTTTACGTTCTTGTGGGATCCTTCAGAAATAAAGAATCATTAACCCCCCCTGTTAAACTGCCCCAGACTAAAAGTTAAATATTTTTCCTGTGTATGCAGTAAGGATAGGCATGTTAGAGTAACTTAATTTTTGAAAACACACAGGTAATAAAATCTGTACCATACTGACTGTTAAAGTACATAGATAGTTAACATTAAGGTCAGATTTTAACCTCAGGAACTCAGAAGAGTTACAAGGATCCAACATACAAAGATGCTCAGGGAAAACACAATGATAAGCCAGGAACATAACTATCGTCAACAGATACAAGAAGCCTTACTTGAATCAGCGCTTTCAGGTCATCTTCTCCACCAAGGCCCAGTTCATCCTTAGCCTTTTCTGCCTCTCTAGCTTCTTTTTCTGCCTAAAATAGCAAACTAGTTTTTAAAAAAGTATTTTGCATGTGATTTGACAAAGTCTTACAGTAGTTACCAAATGCTTTATTTTGCACCTGTATATAAATAGCTACAAGGAAACAGTTTCCAAGGTTGGCCACAGATGAGACATCAGGCAAAGAGAAAGCCCATTCTGGTTCTGCAGTTCAGCAGAGCAGGACAGTTCTTTGCTATGTCACAATGCTGAACATGATGAGATGGCCATTCCCACCCCTGTATCCCCCACCCACACTTTTTTAGTCTTAGGAGCTATTACATTTTTTTACATTGGACAAAAGTTACTGTGATGTACATATAACGTATTCTACAAAGTGTCCAAAAAACCCCCAACAAAACAGGTTGGAGAAGAGGTCCATTTAGTCCAGAATGTTATTTCACACTTGCCAAAAGGCAGGCATTGTTGTATTTCCACCCCATACGCTTAACTCCAGCAACTCACAGCTTTGTAAATAAAAGCAGGGACATGCTAAGTTGTAATAACCCATCGTGTGTAGTAATGAAATACAGCAGTAATAGGCAACAGCCAATTACATCTCCAAAGCCTTTCACAACAATCTGGGATGGGGTAGGAGTGTAGAACACAGGGGACTAAATACAGAAGTCAAAGACACTGAGCAAGATCTGTAACCTAGCTATCCTGTGGCAAACATTTGTCTTTAGAACAGTTTTATTTATTTCTACCAAGGGAAAATAAAAGCTTGTAATAAATAATGTTTCCCTTTGGTCCCTGATTGATGTAACTTACCCGCCTTTTTCTTGCAATCATTTTCTGCTTAGACTCTTTTACAAAACCTTTGTAGGGTGGGACTTCTCCAGCATCAATGGCTTTTTCTATGATTTTCCGTATTCTTGGTTCATCTGTATAGTCCGCACACAACACTGACTCCATTATTCTGTCCATGTCACCCTCAAAATCCATGTAGGCTGCTTTAATATCCTCCAGCTCTTCTTCTGAATCCTTATAGCTCTTTTCGAAGTCTTCAATATCTTTTACAGTGATCTGAAGAAAAGAGGTGACACTTCTCGAGTTACAGGACTTATTCACCAGAAGGATTTAAGAGACAGCATTAAGAAACCCCAATGTTTTAAACAAACCTTGTAACGGAGACACGGCTACAACCCTGAAGCAGCGGGCTTCCCCTTCCCTCAGCGGAGGGTCCTGCCGAGGCGAGCCCTGTGTGGG
>NW_010187408.1:22278-35229 GCF_000695765.1 Mesitornis unicolor | reverse complement strand
TATATAAAAGTATAGAAGTATAAAGTAATAGATGTTTTACATTCTTCGTATTCCAGGTAGACCTCTAATGTTCTATCAGGAAATAGGAGCTGCCTTCTAAGGAGCAGACTAACCTCTCTGGGTACTGAAGGAGCTTCATTGACTATGGTCTATATAGATCATTGTTGCCACCACCTGTCCCTTTGGCTGTGAAAAGCATGTCTACATAACAATACAAGTGAATGGAAGTAAATTTCTAAAGCATAATAGTTAATGCTGAGGAATCAGTATCACAAGAATATGTGCTTGAAGAGTGCACATTAGTGACTGGAGCTGATCTTTCAGGTCAGTTCACACAAAAGAAATGTTCATGTGTCTCAAGATGACTCTCAAAAATAAACCAAAGCTCATAATTGAGATTTGAGATATTAGCTTTAAAATCACATCTCTGTCCCATAATTCTAGTGTATATGCACCCAGAATACTGTAAGCATTCTTATATGTATCACACAGTGATCTTACACTACTAGGCTTTGTATTCAGTACCATGCAGTGCCTTCTCTAAGGTATTGCCCATAGTCAGCTGGGCACTTCCATTATCCATACTTGGTTTCATTGCTACCTTCATGTCATGTTAAAATATTAGATGAATGAAATAGATCTTTCCATGAACATTTTCGAGGTTCTTCTTTGACTGCGGTTGCAGAAGTAATTGTTTGTGGCTGCTTGAATAGGCATAATTTTTCTTTATCAGTTCTTCACATAGCAGACTGTGTCATGCTGTGTCCTGTCAGTGTACCATTGAGAAAAGCTACAAACATTCATTCACCAGCTGGAAACACTGCATATGCTATACATTGAACTCACACTTCAGTAAGAGAAGATGATTTCAGTCAAGTTAAGGGCCTATCAGTCACAATAATTCCTGAGTCACACAGACCTGTTTGAAGTTTGTTAGGATTAATTCCTTACTCTAACTGCTTTTTAAGAAGAAGAATCTGAAAGATATTTATCATCAGAGTAATTAATACATATGTAATTTTGCTGCAAATCTTAAAAAAACTATATATGGCTTATATTTTTGAACCACTTAAACCTGCATAACTAGGTCAAGAAACTATTAAGTGTCAAGATCAGATATCTAAGACACTGGGAACTTGCTGACAACACATTAAAAAAGGTGATGCCAAAATTCCCTTCCCTCTCCACCAGCAACATACAGCTGAAGTTAGCATTACTTTCCCAGGCAAATTTATAAGCATCAGGAAGGACAGAGTGTAGCATCAACCTAAATATTTCCATTTTATGGACATGACATACATTAAGAGTCTTCTGTTTTAGAATGTAAATACCACTGAGAAGAGACTGGTAGCTGAGTTGAGTCATCAAACAGGAGAACAGCAATAGCTGCAGGGAAACTGAACTGCTGCATATCCTGTTTTGAGCGTGATGTACTGCCAAGAAAAGGAGAAGGTGGAAGCATGGTAGAAAGAAAAAATCGTGAGCAAGCTATTGCCTCATTTTTTGCCTCTCCATGTATATAGGCAAAAATCTATGTCCTATTCTTTCAAAATGGTCTCCACATTTATCAGGTTCATCACTGATTTCCTATATATTTCAACCTAAGAATGATGTAGATTTTAAGGACCATTTACACAGAGCATTTTGAACAGATGTGAAATTATATAAAAATATATCTTGCTGTTATAATGGATTCAATATACATTTAAAAATATCTAATTTATTGTAGTTTTTATCTTCCAGTAAAAAATATTTTTGTTCTTCATTAAATAAGTGATAGAGTAAAAAAGGTGTGGAGACAACAAACAGTAATCCCAATGCACCCAATGAAACTGAACAGAGATTGGCAAAACGATTATAAAGCTACAAAGGGTGGGAGGAGAGCATCTCCTTAAGCTAGTTGCAGCCCAGGTGCTTAGCAGAGCATGGAGAGAGGCTGAAAGGAGAGCAGTGAAACGTAAAGCACTAGGGAAGAACAGATACAGGATGACATGACAGCAGCTAATGGCTGGGAAGGAGTAGGAAAACAACGAAACAAATTATGTGTTCAAAGCACAAAATGAAGACAAGGAATGTTTCGTGTTTCCTGTGGATGGACTATCAGTGTTTTGTTAGGATTCCTGGTATTTATCAGAGAGAGAGGGCCTAGAGAGTGTAGGGTGAGGGATTGAATCGTCATGGAGGCTGCTAACAAGGTTGCCTGAGGGACTGGGAACCCAGCTGAGAGAGCTGGAATTGGCTTCTCTCTTGCTGTGCATGAGAAATGGGGTTTATGTACTACAGAGTGCACAAGCCAATCTGTACACGTCCATTTAGTGGAGCTGTAGGTTTAATTTTAAGCATATACACTAATATTGCAAAGCAGCTCCAACTAGTAAACATACACATTTTAATCTTTTGGTTTACCCAATAATGAAAAAGTGTAACTCTGATATTAACATAAGGTTAGCCAAACTTTTTAGTTGATATCAAAAAGTCTTACTGAGTCCAGTAAATGACAGATCCATTCAGCTGTCAGCATATACACATACAGCTTTTAAGTATGGAAACTTGCAGCCTTCTTTCCTATAATTTTGCTCCTTGAAAGTTCCTTTTTCTCTGAGGGAAGAACAGATCAAACTTGCTTCTGTAGCCCTTTTCCTCTGTACTTTTTATCTCTGCATGCTGTCAAGTGCTGCTATGTGCACAGAAAGGAAAAGAGTGGTTGAGCTGGGTCAAGGAGTAGGTAAGGCATCAGGACAGATGTTTGGCTACCATATGTACTATCTTTATATATCTAACTATTCAACAGGATGGGAAGGCACACTCCTCTGGACGCTAGCCATCAACTTTTTGCTGAATATTGTCTTATATTAACTTAAACACCTAACTTAGGTTTCCTCTATAATGACCATCTACTTTCTGTCCTCAGGATTAGTAGTGGAGTTTTCCTTTTTTTTTTTTTTTGCCACAGTTGCCATGTCATTCTTGCTTCAAAATTTCACAACTAGCCAAATGTAGGACAAACATATACTGATATTGTCAAATTATTGCAGATGAAGAAAATAAAAAGGTTTCTGAGACATACTGGAAGTTTTATTTTTGTATTCTGAAAAAATATAGTTGGGACTGGGGAAAAAAAAATCCCATGGAAGGTCTTCAGGGAATCCGCTGTGGTTCCCCAATTCTAAGAGCAAATCTGCAATGTTGTTTAGGACAGTTCAGATTCTGATTGCTTAACTCATGCCAGCAGGCAGCTTCTGCAAGGGATCACTCACCAGCCACAGAAAGCCTGAATTCAGTGCTTGTGTTATACACTTGCTGTATCACCCATGCCTCCTTGTAATGAGGAGGTCAGATGTGTTATTCTGCATCTGTTAAAATTCCCCCTCTTGCTGGGGGCACTCACAGCTGCCTTAATCAACTGATTTCTAGCCCCATGCAGCTTTAGACCAGTTAAAATACTGTGGAATAAACCAGAACATCTGTTCAGTTGTTTATTCAATGTTTAGTTAAGTTTTTCAAAGAAAGATAGGCCCGGTGTTCACTGTACTGGAATATCTGCACATTTGATATGAGTAGGATGTTTTGGTGGAACATTATAGCTATAAATGGAATTGAAATAGTTGGTTTAGCATATATGACATATGGTGGTTTTATGATACTATGCTTTGTGTAAGTCTTAATAGATCCTTCAAGTTAGAATTTCTGACTCTGTTGACTATATTACATAGTATGGTAAGTAAGAGTTTTTGTTTTGTACTGAATAATAGTATTTTTAAAGCATCTATTGTATTTGATATAGAATCCTGAAGTAGGAATATTTGATCCTTTGCTATTCTGTCTTTTCTGTGTGCCTTAGTAATCAGTTTAAGTGGGGTGGGAAACCTAAGTCACAGCTAGGGAATAACTGAAAGTCAAAGTTAACTCTATTTTCCAATCTTGTAAGATGCTCAGATCTTTGTTTTTTTTTTTTTTTAAAGAGACATGACATTCAAGGGTATGTTCCTTTAATAGTGGTGTATTAAAGGTGGAGATGGACATCACCTTAAATGTGTTTTAAGCTGGCTTAAAAATCTTACATTCTTTTCATATAACATATAGTTTCTGAATTAAAAAAAAAAATATATATACATCATGCTGCATATGCCTTGTGGGATACTATTATTTGGGCTGCTTGACTTTTTCTCTTAGAGATTATTTATAGCATTGAGTTATAACAGACTGTATTTAGAGTGTCCCTGCTGGTGTCGGTGTGTCCCCATGAGGTAAAAGAGTGGGAATAGATAACCTTTTCGTCACTAAGTCCTGGATGCTTCTCTTTGAAACAGGGATATTGCCACACAGTGTAGCCCATAAATGGGGAACCACAAATATGGTGTCTGACTTTCACAGTTGACAACATTTGGCCACCCAGGATTGCAGAAAGTAAACTTGTTTTTCTTTTATTTCAATGACAGATTTTGAACACCAGATTGCTGAAAAATTACAGAAATACCCTTGAGGAATAGACAGAATTCAAATAAACTTTTATGAATTCATATGCTGTATTTCAAATTTCAAATGAGAACTGTTAAACAACATGAAGACATAACTGTGTGTGGTTTTTTAAGTTTTGTTTTGTTTTGTTTTGTTTTTCCCAGGGAGAAGAGAATAAGATAGCTAGTTTACTTTATACCTCTGTATAATTAACTGCTCTGATTTACCTATTATACCACTGTGTTTCCCAAATGATTCTGTCAGTAGCAGCTCATTCCAGAATATGCTTTTGTGTCCAAACTACAACATTCTAAATATCCTAACCATAGAGAGGGTATCACCTGGCACCTGACTGTACAAAGACCTACTTGTTTCACCAAAGCTCTCACGGCTACTGGTTTGTCCCATCTTGTCTGTGCTGTGCACACCTCATGATTTCCACCTCCCTCCTCACTCTTTCTTGTAAATAATATGAGGTACTATCCAAATTGTCAGAGTTCTGGAGGCAATGACAGGCTCTAATTGCTCCAATTGGTCTGCAATGTCCTTTTATTGCAATCCCCCACTCTGCAAGCCCCTAGGGAGTTTGCAGCCTGTGAGCAAGCTCTGCTCATAGATGCTGCAGCTGTAGCCTCAGAACATCAGATTGGCATGAAAACACCCAACTTGGGAGAAAGAACTGTGGGAAGCCTCATCTGATGCCTATGCAATAGAGGTCCCTACCCTGCCAGTCTTGCTGTCACCCTTGGCTCCCTTTTCACATTCTTTTGCAGAGCTGCCCACCGTTGCTCCTCCCTGGCACTCTACCACTCAGCAGTGACCATCCTTCTTCAGCTGGAAATCTACAGTGTCTCTAGGAGGGCCAAAATATATTTAGGTCTCAGTAGCATTCCTATGCCGTCTGTGTTTTTGTGAAGTCAATGTCTCAAAGAATTGTCCTGAATTCACGCAATCATTAAGGTTGGAAAAGAACCCTAAGACCATCAAGTCCAACTGTCAACCCAAGACCACCATGTCCACTAAACCATGTCCTGATGTGTCATATTTACCCTTTTTTTGAAAATCTCCTGGCATGTTGACTCCACTTTCCCAGGCAGTCTGTTACAATGCTTGACCACTCTTTCAGTAAAGAAATTTTTCCTAGCATCCAATCTAACCCTCCTCTGGTGCAGCGTAAGGCCATTTCCTCTCATCCTATCACTAGTTACTTGGGAGAAGAGACTGACACCCACCTTGCTACATTCAGGTAGTTCTAGAGAGCAATAAGGTCTCCTCTCAGCTTCCTCTTCTTCAGACTAAACAACCCCAGTTCCCTTAGCCACTCCTCATAAGATGTTCTCAAATCCCTTCACCAGCTTCATTGCCCTTCTCTGGACGCACTCCAGCAACTCAATAGCCTTCTTGTAGTATGAGGGCCATAACCGAGCACAGTATTCAAGGTGAGGCCTCACCAGTGTCGAGTACAGAGGAAGGATGGCTTTCCAACTTCTGCTGGTCACACTATTTCTGGTACTCGCCTTCTTGGCGAGTATTTGATATAGAGTGGGCACAATGCTGGCTCATATTCAGCTGGATGTCAACCAGAACAGTATCCAGCCTGCAATATATCAGCTGAACCTAGATGAGATGATTGCTATCTTATAGTTGTGCTGTTTTTCCCACTTGTCAAATACTTTCCATGGAGACGGATCAGTTCTGCCCTTGGTCTAGGAACATGTCTCCTGGAAAGGCAGCGCTTATTTCTCTTCATCAAGGTTGGCTGAGTTGCTGACTGCCTACAGACCATGGGAATAGTGATTGACAGCTGCTTAGCTCTGCACAGAGGCCAGCCACACTTTCTGACAGTGGGTTTCTTTTGCGAGCAAAAGGGCTCAATTTCAGATCCATGTTGTCTGGTTTGCCCTCAGAGGAGGCCTCTTGGAGTGCCTGGCTGGTGGTCCTTGCCAAGCAGTGGTACTGTCCTGGCTAATGGACGTGTCTTAGTCTCTGATTTGTAGCAATAAAAACTAACAGCTCTGGCTGTGTCACTGGCATTCACTGTCAACATGTTCCAGGTGTAAAACCAAGAGGATTTCTTCCCCTTTCTCATCTTGGTCGTCTTAGACAAAATTTGGACAGTACCTTTAGCTTGCACATATAAATGCTTTGTGTGAAAAGATGATATGTGAAATCTGTCAAACAGCAGTTGCTAGGAGTCCAGCCTTTCACATCAGCATTACAAGTGCATTGGGAAGTAAATTGCAGCCAACATTATAATAATACATTGAGTAACATAGAAATATTATTTTAAATGTAACACCTGTCTAATGACATAAAGACTGTAGGGTTTCACAGACTCATAAAAATGTCTGCAGCCAGTTGCAATGTTCTCAGGACCTATTATGGTTTCTTTCTGTTTTCTTTCTTCTCTAGTACAGTCATTGAATTCTTTTCTCACTGAAATCAGAAAACACTGAAGAAAAGCTTTGTGCAGAAAAAACCTATTTATTTACTGCAGTTGGTGTTCTTGCTGAGTTTTGAAATTACACATTTTCTGTCAGCTATTTACAAGAAAAGTATTAGAAGAAGCCTGAGTATAGCAGTCATCATCTTTGTACAGTGATGACAAAACTCTCAAAGATATTTGACCTTTCAAGACCCAGAGCTCATGTATGTACAGAAAAGTTAAAATTCTGAAAGCAAGCAAAAGTCTATGCTGCAAATATATTGAACAAACATCATGTGCTGGAACCAGAGTTGGCAAATGCCTACACTGTATTTATATATCTGACCACATAACTCAGACTGCACTTCTCAAGTGCTTAGGCTTGTACCAATGACTTCATGAGTCAAAGTTAATCAGCACACACTTGACAACTATTGTAGTGAATCCAAGTCATATCATTATTATGGCAATAACTCATCTCTAATCTGGAGGGCTTCCTCATTTGTTTTCCCCACTTCTGTACCAGATTGTCTCCTGAATTTTACTTTATCTTCTTACTTTGCTTCTTGCTATAAGAATTCACTACAGTCTTTCAAGTTTTCTGTTTTCAACAAAGGATAGGAATTGCCTACTCCTTTCACCTGATTCATCATTCATTTCAAAGCCTTTTATTTTTTTTTAAATTTTACATTCCTGTTTCAAATCACCTTTTACTTATATGAATAAGTACCTGTATAAGTAATGCACCTTTACTACGTATACAGCTATGATTTTGCTGAAAGACTGAAAAGTAGATAAGATGTATCATTACAAGCTTACAGTAAGCCAGGGCAGATAATTTTACCATTGTGCAACAATACAATTAGATGCATCTCCTTTCTGTCTGGCAGGAAGTAGAAAAACATTGCCTTTTTGTACAGTTTTCAAAGAACTCTGGCATTTTTTTTATATTTTATTGCTGCTTGCATTGCTTCTATAGTTTTGTTAAGTTAGGAGTTTTTTTAGAAAATAGAGATGAAATTTAAATAGCTTAGAAAAGCTATCTCTAATTCATTATATTATCTTTGCAGCTTTTCAAGGTGGAAAGAAAACTTTCCCGGTGCTAGCACAAGTAGGTGGCAGTAGAGACACATACATATAATGACATAGATGGTAGAGCATATAACTATACTATTTAAGTAGCAAGGTTGCGTATTTAGGCATCATGAAATGACTTTTGATTAATCAATGTAGATCAGCAAATGCCACAACACTTGGCAAATGCGAACTACTGTTAGTTTTTTGTTAATATTAAAGATGCTCACAAACCTCAGTGTTCAGCTATTTAGTTTGGTCATTGAGGTAGACCTGAAGTAGTTTAAGCTCTATCTAGACTTGTTCTATCACTGGGGTCTGTCTTAGTCATTCCTTCCTTGGAAGAGGTATAGCTTGATTATGAAGCTTTGGGTTTGAAATCCAGACCCCCCTATTTTCTTCTTTTCATAGTGAGTGGCAAGGCCTGAGCTTTTTCCTCAGGAACATCAATAACAGAAACATCAGATATGTAGTACTGTAGAGAGAGAGCAAAAGTTAGTCACAAAGTCCAAGTCATGTACACCATGTAGCTGCATGCCTGGAAGCATGAAACTCAGCACTAGGCGAGGTGGCAACCATCACTCGATGCATATCTGGTATTATCTGGATGCCTGAAGGAGTGTGAGGTGAGGTGGAGGCCTCGTGATCCCAGTCCCCCATTTCTTTCCGCCTCAAACAAAGGAGCCATTAACTCTACCCATGCAGCTGCGAATTAATGGACTTTGTGACATTAATGTAAGTGATAAGATTGTCTATAGTCATCCCCACCCACATGTATGCCTGGTGATGTAATGCAGAAATTTGAGTATAAATATCACTCCAATTTTGGCCCAAAAAGCGAGACAGGATGAACTCAGAACCATACTGATGACTGGACGGATTGACGAATTTGGTCTTTCTCCATCCGCACTACTTGGGTCACCTTGTGGGTAAGATTATTTACCTTAGCTAATGCTGAGTGATATATTCCTTTCTGAGGTTCATACTCCCTGAGTGTATTTCATATATATATATATCCTCCTCAGGTGTATACTTCCTGAGTGTATGTTATATTTCTCCTCAGGTTCATTTCTAGGTTTCCCTGAGCATATTCTTGGTTTTCCTCCACTGTATTTCTGTTCGAACGGGCTTGTTTGTTTGCCAGGCAGCTGGGCTTACTGTGGGCAAGTTGTTGTTGTTGTTTTTAGTGTTTGTGTTTCATAGTGCATTGTTGTTGCTATTATATTAGTTATACAACCTTTAGTGTACCTGTAGCTTTTCAATTTATCACCAGCAATCCAAAGGAACCTGTAAATGTTGCTGTAAATAAACGATTACTATTTGTTTCCCAACTTGCATTTGTCGCATATTCTGTACCGGCCTCACAAGACTGGATTATTTTCCCTGTTTTTCGCAACAAGTACTTTCACTCTAAAATGCTAGACAAAACTAGACTCACTGGTTTAGAATTGTTCATCGCAGGTACAAATGAGCTCATTATTAAAAATCAAGATAGAAATAGGGGTTTTTTAAATTATTACAAGTGTGTGAAAACTTAGAAGTTTATAAAATTTCTCCATTTTGTAACTTTCCTTGTGTTGCTCAGATATAAACTTGTTATGAGGTGGATTGCGAACTATGTGTAAGAAGACATACATCTCATTTCTGCTTAAAAAAATCAACAGGATGTCTGAATTCAGGTTTCAATGTCTACATATAAGTAAATGTAGAAAAGTGTGCTGTAATTACAATACAGTTGCAGAAATACAACAATTTGATTTGATTTGATTTGATTCTTTTCTTTTTAGTACTCATTTAAAAGCAATGAAATATTTGTACAGAACAGAAGCTACATGAACAGTGGCTAGTTTTCTGGAATGAAGTTGTAGCAAGAAAAAAACCTGAAAATATGGCAGTAAAAGGAATAGCAGAAGAAGGAAACGTAAAACCATCTGCCAGCTGAGTTTGCCAAAGTGCCAGATGCTGCCTCTATTAGACCATGTTCTGTTGCCTTTGCATCTGAATGGTCCTTTGTAATGAGGCAAAACTTTGACAGTTACTGAATTTGGTGACTGTATGTCTGCTTGGTTTAACTCTGATCGTTTCTGCAGAAATCAAGCTTCAGCAGAAACCACCACATGCAAAGTAGGTTGGTACAAGCCTTTGAAAAAATAAAATACCAACAGAAACCAAAAGTATTTAAAATACATTATTTGTAATTCACTTGAGTAGGTGTTTATGTAATTTTTGTCTCTATAGTAATTATCTATTGAGGATAAATGTAAACTGCTGTTCTTTAAAAAACTGTTTTAAGGTAAATAAAATACAGCATACCTTTAAGCGGGCATGCAAAGAACAAAGCTAAATAAAAACTTTTATTTTATTTATGTGATTTATAGAACAAATCAGAATAACACAGTTTGGGAAACAATTAAAATATTCTACCTGAGTGAAATAAAAAGAAGCCATAGAAAAGTAAACCATATAAAAACACATAAATAGTTTCACCCTTAGAGTATTTTTAAATGATAATGAACAAAGAGTATGCTAAACAGATTTTTTTTTACTTTAAAAAAAGAGAGAAAAGTCTATGTTCATAGAATCATAGAATCATAGATTGGCTTAGGTTGGACCTTAAAGATCATCTAGTTCTAATCCCCCTGTCATGGGCAGGGACACCTCCCACCAGACCAGGTTGCCCAAAGCCCTGTCCAACCTGGCCTTGAACACTTGCAGGGACGGGGCATCCACAATGTCCCTTGGCAACCTGTTCCAGTGTCTCACCACCCTCACAGTAAAGAATTTCTTCCTAATATCTAGTCTAAATCTACCCTCTTCCAGTTTAAGACAATTACCCTTCATTCTATTGTGACCTGCCCTTCTAAAAAGTCCCTCACCAGCTTTACTGTAGGACCCATTCAGGAACTGGAAGGCTGCAATAAGGTCTTCTCACAGCCTTCAATTCTCCAAGCTGAACAGCCCCAATTCTCTCAGCTGGTCCTCATAGGGGAGGTGCTTCAGCCCTCTGATCATCTTTGTGGCCCTCCTCTGGACTCACTCCAACAGGTTCATGTTCTTCTTATGTTGAGAGCCTCAGAGCTGGATGCAGTACTCCAGGGGGAGTTTCATGAGAGCAGAGGGGCAAAATCACCTTCCCTGACCTGCTGGCCAGGCTTCTTTTGATGCAGCACAGGATGCAGTTAACCTTCTAGGCTGTAAGTGCACATTGTCCGCTCATGTTAAGTTTTTTATCAACTGACACGCCTAAGTACTTCTCCTCAGGACTGATCTCAAACCACTGTCTGTCCAGCCTGTGTTTCTGTTTGGTATCACCCTGACCCAAGTGCAGTATCTAGCACTTGGCCTTGTTGAACTTCATGTGGTTCACATGGGCCCACCTCTCAAGCCTGTCAAGTTCCCTCTGAATGGCATCCCTTCCCTCCAGCATTATGACCACACGTCACAGCCTGATGTCACTGGCATACTTGCTGAGGATGCGCTTGATCCTGCCGTCCGTGTCAACATCAAAGGTATTAGACAGTGCTGGTCCCAGTACCAAACCCCGAGGAACATCATTTGTCACTGATCTCTACTCAGACATCAAGCCATTGAGTGTCGGTCAACTCTTTGAGTGTGACCATCCAGCCAATTCCTTATCCATCAAGTGGTCCATCCATCAAGTCCATGTTTATCCAATTTAGACACAGGGCTATTGTGTGAGACAGTGTCAAATGTTTTGCACAAGTCCAGGTAGATGACATTATGTTCCTTGAGCTCCTCTCAGAACTCCATTATTTCTGTCAATGCATGGCCTTAGAGGATATTCTTACCATAGTAACAGATAGCATTTCACCATTTTGAAAGATAAAGTTATGTTATAGCATATAAAATAATGCTGAAGTGTAATATTGTATATAATACCATACAAAATTTTGAGTTGACTACCTACCTTTCACCAACTTCAAGGAATTGTTTTTAAGTCAGAAGTATAAATATATATTTCCTGATTCTCAAGTTGATCATCTTAAGTCAGAGGCGCTAGCTGCTTGAAAATCTAGATTTCAGTTTATCATGAGTGTGGATGCACCAAGTCTTTCTACCATTAGATATGTTTATTCTGAAAAGCTGAACTGAAAAAAAAAATTAAAAAGTTGTCCGGCACTCTTTGAAAGTAATTCAGTAAGACTAAATTTTGTCAGAATTGGGCTGAAGGTAACTCAGTGGACAAATCAATATTTCTTTGTGTAGTGTCACTTTTTATTTAACTGTTGAAATTTCAAAAATATACCATGCTTTGTGAAAGCCAAGCATGCAGGTCCTCAGGAAGCCTAAGAATTGAGTTATGAATTTTCTTACTGCCATAAGGACAAGAAATCAGAGCTTAGATTGTTGTTTTCTCTAAAAACACTTACAAAGGCTCTCTGAAAATAGCACTGCAGACTCAGAAAGTCTTTAAAATGCTCTTTCTACTTTCATTTTGCAAAAGCTTCTATGCCAAATGGAAAGAAGCTTTATTATTTCTTTCTGAGAATGACTTAAGATGAATATTCAATGTTGTGCATTAAAAAAAGCCAGGGGCAATAGGTGGGAACAGGAGGCAGCTGTTATTAAAACTGGGTGGATGACCATATGTGTGTGTGTGTGTGTGTGTGTGTGTGTATGCATGCGTATGTGTATGTGTGATGTTTCGATCTGTTTTCAGTTTTTGTTCATCAGTTTTTGTGTAATAAACAGCTGGCACAGAGCATATATCGCCACAAAAAAAAAAAAAAGAAAAATAATTGTGATCAAGACAAACTCTTCTGATTTCTCTCCTTTTTGCCTGCTTACAAACACCGAAGAGTATGTGTTTAGATTTGTTAATCATGCTCTAAGTAGAAAGGGAAGGCTTAACTCATACATATGGAACCGTGTTACTATAAATAACTTGTTAGGTATGAATATGCAGAACTTGAGCTCGTTTTAGGATAGTCAAAGTGACTGTTAATGGAGAATTGGAGGACTGAAGCAAACAG
>NW_010187408.1:7049-22247 GCF_000695765.1 Mesitornis unicolor | reverse complement strand
GGAATGAGGAAATAGATGGGGACTGTGAGGAATTTCACTACTGGGTGTCTGCAGATGTTCAAGCAAGGTAACGTTAACTTGCATATCTCTTATTTGTGGAATGAATCCACAGTGTAGGGCAGCCAAGGGGAAGAACAGCTGTTAAGAAATCTGTAATTAAAACATCTGCAATTTCTGTTAAGACAATTAAAGGGCATCAGTGGCATGTCAGGTTTTAAAGCAAAATTATAACTAATTCCATCACCTGGTCATTCAGCAAATAACTCGGTCATTTAGCAAGTAAGGATAATTTGTACTGTTTGTCAGTAGGACATTATGAATATTTTAAATATTTTTTTTTTAATCTCTCTGTTCTGTCTGAATAAATGTGGTTTTTCTAAACAGTGCATCAAGGAGCAACTTTGGTACTGAAAAGGCTACTAATATTAGAAGCTATGTACCGAAAGACAATGCTAATATAGTTCTATAACCAAAATTATGTTTTATGTTGGTTACATCAGGAGGATGTCTGGCTGTGCTCATGACAGCATATGTACTTCAATCAATTCTTAATCATTCAGTGTGTGATGGTGTGAACAAACTGTTTAAACAGCAATAGTTTGGCAAATAGGAGTTTAAGTGCACTGATACTGTATTTTAACTTAAAAGCACACCTTGTTCCTTTAAGGCTCAAATGTTAGTACAATAATATTTATCTCCTTAGTAGCTCAAAGTAAACTCGGTAAGGGGTAACCTGCTTCAGATAACCAAAGGATAAGACACAGCCCTAAAGTTACACTCGGTTCTGATATTCCTTCTCCTTCACCTCCTTCGCTCTGGTTTCTGTATGGTTCCTTCACCCTCGGATCAGAAGTTTGTTTCCAAGGAAACTCATCAACATTTTTTGCAAAGAAATCTATTTCTTTCAAATCTTAGCAATGCCTCATGGCAGCAGGGTGTTGGTTTGTTTCTTGTTTGGCTGTTTTATTTGTTTTTCTATTTTTGTGTTACTATTCAGATGTCTTTTATCTTCCTGGATGAAAAGCCAAGAACATACATTACTCAAAACTGCACTGCACAGAATGAATAATTAGATTTTAAAATGTTTTCTCAGAAATGAGTTTTGCAGATCACTGTCTTTCCTTTCACCCCTGCCCCCTCTTGTTGTACACAAACTCTTGTGGAAATAAATTCATGAAGTAAAGAGAGAGAAGTTAAATTAATTCAGTGAAATGCAACATTTTATGTGAAATTTGGAGAGGACAGCACCTGAATCTTTATTTACATTAGCTGTCCTGTAGTCGAGGTTGGTTTGAAGGCAGTTTGCTACCTGCTTAGGAACATTTTGTTCCTTTAAATGCTTTCATGCTCCTATATACTGTCAAAACCATATCTTTATTTCTTCTCAAGTTAAATGCTCTAGTGGGCATTGTATTACTTTCTCTTCATCAATTATTTAGCAAGTGTATAAATTATAGTCAGTAGTTTGGACATTTGTTTCTTAAGTATATCTTAGATAAACCTCTCGTTTCTCATTACTTCAGTAAATGGTGCTAAAATTCTGAGAATTAAATGCTGAGGTGAGAGATCTAAACTACCTCCAAGGCTGTTTGAGCCAAGTGGATTTTAATAAGTGTGTCTTAATCCTCCAAAGCCACACCTACAATATTGACCTATATGGACAAAAGCATAGTGTCAAGTTTAAAAAGTGGTATAGGTAATTCCCTTCTTTACTGTCAAGATGGATGCATGTAAGCAAACAGGGAAATACTTTCAAGCATGCTGGGAAGGTTATTCACTAAGGAGTACAGAGTAATAGGATTAATTGTAGTTGTGGAGGAAAGGTAGGTGCTGAAATCAATCATAGTTACTGTAGTTAATTTGCAGGTTAGGCATAGGACAGAAGTAGCTTGAGACTGCAACAATACCTGTTTACCGCTTATGCATCAATACTTAAAATTTATTCTTTTTTTATTGTTGAAATGAAGTAATCTTTTCATTGATAACAACTTTAGACCTGCAATTAACAGCAGACTATGTATAGGAACATAAGATTTCTTGATTTCAGACTTGACTGTGAAAAGCAAGGGGTTTTTGTAATGACTACTGGTTTTGGAAGGCTCAGTTAATCATTCTCCTTTGATTGTATTCCTTGTGAATATGGGCTTTTAAGGAGAAATGGATGGCCCATTGCTGGGGTCATGACTGGGGACATAGATGGAGACACTCTCTGGGAAGGATATGATTCCTGCCAGAGGAGGGACCACTGAGGGACCATAGTTGCGGATGACCCACACTGGGGTGGGGACACTCCTGAGGAGCTGCAGCCATGGGCAACCCACACTGGGGGAGAGAGAAACAAGGAAGAAACCATGAGCACTGAAGGAAAATAAAGCAAACAGTGACAGAAAGAAACCATGTCACGCACAGCCCCAGCCTCCTGCTCTGGCCCTTGTCTCACCAAAGGGATTGAGAGGAACAGAGTATAACAAGTGGCAAAAACAAGAGAAGGTCAGAACAGGAAGGGGGGAGAAGAGGTGTTGGACTGAAGTTAGTCTAGGGAAGGTGAACAGAGGTTGTTTCCCTAAGTACTTTATTGTTTATGTTTTGATAATTTTTTTCTTAATACACAAATCAGTCATCAGAATTTTGTTTTAATTGTCAGTAAATTAAATTAAGTAAAATTCCCTGAATTTATACTATTTTGGCCATGACACAAAACTCCTAAAAAAAAAAAAGGTAAGTCCCAAAGAAAGAAGGCCACAAAAGATGCCAATAATCTCTCCATAAAAACAGCACAGTCAATTTCTCTACTCAGTTTTATCTGTCCCTATGCAATGAAGCAGGATGTAGTATGCCTTTTCGAAGTACTGCACCTGTACCCTCTCCAATCTCTGTTATGTCACCACAGACCCCATGGACCCGGCCTAGAACCTCTGACAGAACAGGGTGTCTGCGGCCAACAACAGCTTTGATTAAGATGTTTACCTCTACAGCAAAGACACATTGGGACATAACCCTCCCATTTTGCACCTGCTTTCTCATCTTTCTCCACATAGCTTATTTCATCTGGCATTTCTTACTTTCCATGGTTTTATCCTCAATTCTATTCTTTACCTGCAGACTTCTTCCCCTTGATCTATAGGAGCTCAAACTCTTCAGTTCCCTCCTTTCTCAGCTCTACAATCAGTTCCTCTCTCTCTCATTTGCAGAAATGATGCTACTTTTTTTTTTGTTAAATTATGCTCATTCTCAATCATTTCATCTTCCCACACACCTCAAATACTCCTTAGCTGAAAACGGAACAGGTACAACTCATCATGAGCCATTCAGAAGGGATACAGCAATTGCTGAACTTGCTCTTAATAATTTGTCTTGCTTCTTACTCTCTCTTCTTTCTCCTGCTTTTTCTTTGTCCAGAGGAAAACTCTGGGTTTTCTAAAGAAATAAAGGCAGAAATCACACTCTTTCACCTTTATTGCCTATCCGGGAGAGGACTAGGAAGGTCTTAATATGTAAAATCCTAGTCAACCAATGACATTAGATAGAAAAAGGACATGCAATACAGATCTAGAGGAGGTTCCACTGTCTGCTTGGAGAAAATAAACATTTTGCCGTTTATTAATTAGCTGGCATGAATACATGTTTTCCTGGCTGAACTTTCATTGCTGTGGCCAAATTCCTGAGACTCACTGAGTTGCCTCAGGCAGGGGCAGTGCATGAAGCCTAACTCTCTTCAACCAGAAGAACCTGCCTGTCTACATAGCTGCATCTACAGAATTTCATTTTGTATTTCCTCAAAGGTCAGATTTCAACTTCCTGATCTTCCTTTCCTCTGAGAGAAATAATAGACCTGTAAGTACCTTTTTAATGGAAAGATATGATTTTCATCTGACGTTCATGCTTCCACAGAGAAAACAAAGGTGCTGTAATGAGAAAGACAGGATAAAACAGGAGTCTACTGTGAGGCTTCTCTCATAAAACAGTTGCTAAAAAACCTGCTTAAGCACTGGTATATGTCTTACTTTCTACCAAGTCAGTAAGAGGTTTTTGGTGTGAAGGTCCTGAGTTGTCACCTGATGTTGATTTAAAGAGACAAGTGATTACTCACAAAGTGAAAAACAATGTGGCACTATTCCTTGAGGTATAACCTCGATAGCAATCAGAAAAGAGAGAGAGAGAGAATACAAGACTACTGTATAACCAAGGGAGCACAGTGCTGACAGTGGTAGGGGTGAAGTGAAGTTGACAGGAGTTCTACTTTGGAGTTGGTTGCAGTGATGTGGCTTGGGCAGTTCCCAGTCCCCATCTCAGCTGTCAGCAACAGTAGTTAGTCCTGAGCCTTCCTTTCTCCTCCACCATCTCCTCTATATCAAGCTCCAATTTAGAATTAATACTTTAAATTATCCTGCTAATGCTTACTATGTCTTATTTGAAAATGTCAACAAATGGGCTATAATAATGTTCATTGCAGTTTTATTTGACTGCAACTTTTGTGTCTATATTTTAATAAGGAATTACTCAGGAATTCCATGAGGTTCTATCAACTGCAATAACCTCATATCTTGTCATTACCACAGTCATAACATACATTCCTATCAGTCTTTCATTTTACCAGCAAAAAAAAAAGGCCATTCTTTTAAACATCAAAAGAAATTTAAATAGAGGAAGGTTATTATTCTTACCTTTAATTCAGGAACTTTGTGTATCATCATGATTACAGCTTTTTGCACACATCCCTTACAAGATGGAAATCTCTTATACATTAATTCTGTAGATTTGTGCCTTTCAATATATGCAAAATAAAGAATAATATTCCACTTATTTCATATGTCATTCTCTTAGACATGAACTGCAGTGCTAAAAAGAAGCACTTTCCTCATCATCCTGCTGGCAAAAACACTTTTTATTGTAATTGGATTGTATGAGATACATATTATTATTTGACCAAATCAAGAGAGTTATAAAGTAAACTCTGGCTTAAAAAGAGGAGCCATAAGCACATGGGATTCTGATGAGACTGGAGCTACTCCCTGCCTTAACATTTCATGCATTTGTCTTTTTATTTTGAAGATTTTTAGCCTGCAAGTTTCATTCAATTATACAGCTACGTTAATGGTCTTGCATATTCTCTGCTGTCAGTCATAAAGGAGTGTTACACAAAGGATAATAATAACAGTAATTTTAGCTTTCTGTAGTTCTACCACCTTGAAAAAGTTCCGATTTTCCCCTTCAAAGAAGGGTTATTGTCATTAGCAGCTATAACCTTTGTTGCTTTGGTTTTGTGTATTTGCTAGGAAAACCTTTTCAACCAGTGTTGCCAAGGAATGAATTTGACCTGTTTTATAGTATTTTCATCCATTATAGAGAGAATTCTCATTAAGTGCCTGATATTTTTATTCCTGAAGCATTTTGGTGTTGCTGGAAGCATATCAATTGATAACAGAACATCTTTAAAATAAATTCATTATTAAATAAACACCTGTTCATTAAATCTGTAGTGCTCTCTATGCAGTTTGGTAGCAGATGCTGCTGATGATAATGATACAGACTGGCAGGCAAGTTAGATACTAATGGACTGCACTACTGATGAATCTGGATCCTCTAGAAGATTACAAGTCAAAATAAACTCTGTATTTCTCTCTGAAATAAGCCAAATCCTATCTGCATGGAGGACTGAAATATAATTTTTAGTTTAAAACAACGTGAAGATCCAAAACACTATCTGATATTTGAACCAGACTGAATTCTCCAAGGATTCTGGCTTTTCTTGAGACTTCTATTTACAGATGTGTACTCTTGCATAAAGGGATTTCTGGTCATTTCAAGGGAAATGACATTTCAGAAGCACAGGTAGGAAATGGAGTTTTTTGTGATAATACTGAGTTGTCTAGATAAACCAAGAGATCTTGTCAGTCTTTTGCAAAAGGTGGACTTGAGATGTTTATAGAGACAAGTTTATACAAATGCCTAAAGTGAACTCTGAGTCAATTTTTCTTTTTTTCTTCTATGGACACATGAGTAGCAGAAAGTCATAGGAAGGGTGAGTAAAATTAAATTTTTCTGCCTAAGAATTAGGCCTCAGTGCTTTGCCACATTGCCAAAAAAATGTGTGATGTGACCATTAAAGGAGAATGGAATGGAATGGAATGGAATAGACTAGACTAGACTAGACTAGACTAGAATAATTTCAGTAGGAAAGGACCTACAATGATCATCTAGTCCAACTGTTAGTGTGACCTCTAAAAGAAGATAGTGAATAAGGAGAAAGCTCAAAGCAGAGCCAGGCTTTCATTTGTATCCCTGGCATAAAGGACACTGAGAGACAACTCCACCTGCTCCTACCCTGCTCCTACTTCTGCTCTACATCTCTCATTCCCTCAGTAGCCTTTAGTGGCAGCAGCCACCTGCTTCAATTCCAGGTTTTTGCCATTGGTATGAATGAGTTGAATCTGTTGACAAACACAGTTTCTTTCTTCAGCTATGCCTACAGCCAGCCCTGAAAGTCTTTTCAATGCCCAAAATTCTACATCTGTGCATAAAGCTTAAGACAGGATTAATCTTAAGAAAGAAGATAAGGCAATTAAATGTTGTCTCACAGGGAGCCAGTAACAGCTAAGAACCTAAGATTCTTGGAATAATAGGGAAGGTCCTTTTATGGATAAGCAATAGCATAAAAACCTGTGAAATAAGCATATGAATAAATGTTCATATTTTCCAAAAGACATCTGTGCTGAACCTCTGCTTTTCAGAATATTCAGTTATGATTTGGGAAGTGACCTGTGAAGTAAGGTGAAAAAGTGTCCTAACAATGTAAAGCATTCAAAGTAAGAAAAAGCTTGTGAGAAACTGTGAAAGGGCTGCCTGAGTCATCTGGGGACAGAAGAAAGTCAATACAGATATATGTATGATATACAGAGAACTCACCCAAAAACCTTACTGCAGAGAGGTAGCTTAACCAACAATTCAGGAATGAGATCTTGAGACTGTAATATATAGTGTGTGAAAAAAAAAATGTATTGAACTCCATGTCTTATCTGACATCTTAAAAAAATTATATGAACTTCATGCCTTCCTGTGACTTACTCTAGGTGATCGTGCTCTGTCAGGGGGATTGGACTAGATGATCTTTCAAAATCCCTTCAAACACCTAACATTCTGTGATTCTGTGATGCTGCAATGTCCAGTAGTAGTCAGAAGTGGACAGGATATTAGCAACTATTAGGAAGAAAAACATGATAGAAATACTCTTATGTCTTTATTTAAAATGCACTAACATCTGTTATACTCTGCACCATTCTTGGTTTTTTTCTCCTCAAAAATATTACATCTTCAAAGTGTCCAGTGAAGGGCACTTACGAATGATCAAAGGTATGAAATAGCTTCAAGTGAGTGAAGAACTAGGATTCTTCTGTCCTATAATTATACTATTCCCAAGGCATTTCCTATGGGCTTCTTCTGAGGACAAGATGTTGGACTATGTGGACCTTTGATGTGGCCCAGTGTGGCAGTGCTTTGGCTTTGCTGTGTCTGTAATGGTGGGAGAAGTATGGCACCAGGGCAAACTGACAGGATCAAATTTCACTGCAACACAGTATCCACCACTGCTTTCCTTTGAAGAGGTGCTGCTGTCCTTTTATAAGGAAGGTATGAGAGTACATAAGGCGGTAAAAGAATTCAGATTAAGTACTGCCTCATTCTGAGGGGTTCTAATGCATAGTTTCCATCTCTAAGGGAATTTCCTCCCTAACAGGCTGGAATTAAACCTATTCTCCAAATAAATATTTCATCTGACATTTTAGCTGTATTTGGATATGCATATTGGGTTTTCTATGAGGGGTTTCTGGTTTTGTTTTAGGTAGTGAGGGGAGGGCTATGGAGACAGCCCTGTAAGAAGTTACCTGAAAAGCTCCCTCAGCTCCAACGTCAGACCCACCTCTGACCAGGGCCAATGCAATCAGTGCCCCTGCAAATTCATGTATTTTAGGGGGGGTGCAGTTCATGTGTGAGGAAACTGTGACTGTGGGCAGACCCAGACTGGAGCTTTGTGGACTTGGGCTGAAGCCAAGGGAAATGTGTGTGAGGGAAATGCAGCTGTGGACAAACCCACACTGGACTTTTGTGGACTTTTTCTCCTGTGGGAAGGGCACCACATGGAAGCAGAGGGAGGCTGACAGGAGTCCTCCCTTACCCCTGAAGAGGAAGAAGTGACAGAGACCACATGGGATGAATTGACTTCAACCCTCATTCCCATTCCCCCTGCATCCCTGAGCAAAAGAGAGGTGAGGTGAAGAAACTGAGAACACAGTTGAGCCTGGGAAGAAGGGAGAGAGGGGGGTAAGATGTTTTGACCTTAAGATCTGGTTGTATCTCTCACTGTTCTACTCTGATGTTTTTGGTAACAGAATTAAAATTGTTTTGTTTTGTTTTTCTGTTTTTTTTTTTCTGTTCCTGATGAGTCTGTATTTTGCCAGTGACCATTTAAGTGGTGAGAAGCTCTCCTAGTCCTTATTTTGACTAGCCCCTTCTTGGGGCATTATAGTGCTCAGTTGTGCACTGGACCTAAACCACGACAATATGATTTCATTAGCAAGCAGTGCAGCAGAACAGGAGCAGATCTGTAAAGCGAGGCAAAGGGAACCCAGTTGATGTGCCAGAGATGGCTCTGGCAAAAGAACCACAGCATGGTAAGAGAGACAGTGAAGAATTTCACTTCACAGCTACAACCCTGATACAGCATTAAATGCTAATATGAATGTACTCTACTGGAAACTAGTTCTTAGCCCTATCAGTGAGCAGACTCAACATTAATGTGAGACTGACAACCTTTATGCTCCTTTTCTCTCATACAATAACTTCAGGGTTTGTTTTTTCTTGCAGCACAGCAAAATCTGAATGGAAGAAGTGTCTGTAACCAAGTGCCTAACATAGCCACTAGAGGATCATGATATGGGTTTGAATGCCTTCTGACTGAGAATAGCACTGATCAGTTGAGTGCTTGCGAGGTATTGCACTATTACCATCAACAACTTCTCTCATCTCTTTTAGAATAAGAGTAGGTATAATCCCATCTCTGCTGCCAAAAAAAGATATTTCAGGCAACAATAACTAGGTGTTTACAAATCTTCAAGAGGTGCCTGAACCTCTCACCTTATTCCTAAAAGAGAGTAGAATTGCAAAACACTTCCGTTTCTTCAGTGTTTGTTATGTCCAGTTCTAATGCCTGTTAAATGGTGCAAAAACTCTGCACCAAAAACTCTGAGGTGCAAAACTTTTCCTAAAATTATGTATGGAGTTAATACTTACACCCAGCACAAGAAATTATTTTGTGAATTTCACCTTATAGATTTAGAATAAAGCCTTTTTATTTTTTGTCTTTAACAAACAGGAAATAATAATTTGAAAAAATGAAAATAAAGTTCTATGACAATCTTTCTGTCATATTTGTCATCTTAAGGTCTTCTAAACCCTTTCATTATGCTTTAGATTTCTTTTTCAGTTTTATTAGACACTTAAATGAATTGCTAGCAAGAACTTTTCCTAAGCATCAACTTGCTGCCTTCACCTGTATCAGGCCTAGCTCATGTTAGAGCTCAATGCTGACAGAAGCCACAACCATGGGACCAAGAGCCATTTCAACTTGCAGCAGCTGGGAAGTTATAATTTCATAATTTCTTCACTGGTTTGACTTTTACGGCAAGATGTTAACCCTAAAACACATTTTCACCCCAGTGAAAATGTAATTCATTTTTCTGTTATTTTTGCAATGCTTATACTGTAGTTTAAAGACCCATTTGGGGTTAGGACACTATAGATCCTATTGCCTTTACATAATGGATAAATACCTCCGAAGAGTAACTCCCTCATATTTACAGACATAGATCTTGTCTAAATTGGTAGTCATCTCCTGACAAGGATGGTGAAAGTAAGAGCTTTAGCCAAGAACACAGGGAATTTCTCAGCTCTTTATGCTTTTCTTTAAAACAAAAAAAGAAAGTTCGGTTTGGTGGTGGGGTTTTTGGTTGTTTGGTGGGATTTTTAAACTCACAGCAGTTTTCAGACTATTTTTCATGGCAAAATTCATTAACTAGCTCCTTTAAAAATATCACCTCAGAGTCGTATAAAATATCTTTTGGATTAGTTGTTTTGCTGCCAGGAAGTATGATGGTTAAGTGCAGCCAGAGAATGCCCCAAGTTCCTAACCAATCCACAGGAGTAATAAGGGCTTGGTACACAACACAATAGTCATTGCATTACACGAGGAATGCCTCTGAAGTTTTCTGAAGGCTTCCCATGGTAAGCAGACATCTATCCTGTGTTATTGACTACTTTTTACCTGCTACTAATCTTCTCTTTCAGACAGGAAGCTGTCTAGCTGACAAAATAATGCAGTCCTCTCAGTTTTTATTTCAGTGGTGAAATGAGTTGGCTAAAATATTTCCCCATAAGTATGCACTTGAAATAACTACAAAAATTTGCTTTTTATTGCTCTCCAATAATAGTTTAGCATCACCTGTAGTTTAAAACACTTTTCTCAGGTTTTTCCTTAATTTCAGCATTAGATTTTTCCTCAAAGAATGACTGCATGAAACAAGGACAAATGCTGGATTCTGCACCTGATACAGTGTAATCCTGCATCACTGGATGTATATGTGAACTGGGGCACAAGAGGGTGGAGTGTAGACCTGCAGGAAGGGATCTGGGGATTTTGGTTGATGAAAAGTTCAGTATTAGCCAACATTGTGCCCTGGTAGCCAAAAGGGCCAACCGGTTTCAGGAGTGCATTAAGTACAGCACAGCTAACTGGTCAAAATAAGTGACTGTCCCACTATACCTTGGCATTGATTCAGCCTCAACTAGAATACTCAATGCTGTTTTGGGCTCCACAATATAAGCTTAATATAAAAATAGAATGTGTCTAAAGTTGGGCAACAAAGATGGTTAAAGGAGTAGAGGGCATGACTAGACTGAGGGCATGACTAGACTGATCAGATTACAGAAGAGGAGACTAAGGAGTGACCTCATTGCTACGTACAACTTCCTCCTGATGGGAAGCAGAAATGGAGGTTCTGATCTCTTCTCTCTGGTGTTTGGTGATAGGACATAAAATGATGCTTTAAAGATTCATCAGAGAGGTTCAGATTGATAATAATAATAATGGTGCTCAGGAAAATGTCTAATTCCAAATATATTTTAGCTGCTCTTAAATGCGAAATGTATTTCACCTTTCAAGAAAATAAATATCACAGCAAAATACAATAGTCTGAAGATAGCTTAGCTAATATTTACAGCCTTTTTTGTATATATGTATTTGTTTTTCTCTAAATAGCTTTGTTACTATTTTCTGGAAACTATTCTGTACAGTCTCAGGGAATATAAAAGTCTTTTCTCAGGAGTATGATATCCTATGAAAAGTTATAGCAACCTCATGGACAAGTAGAAACAAGTCTTTTATATTCATTACTGAGTTGCATCCTGATTTACAGAGTTTTGCAAATTGTTAAGTAAACTTATACAGCAAAACCTCTGAAAATAAAAATGAGAATAAAGCAATACAAAATGTTCTTTTTCAACTTTAGGTTATGTTTACTTCTAAGAAATACTTTTGTGTTCATTACTGCTTATAGAATTTCCACATGACTTTAATTTAATGTGAAGTTTTATCTAGTAATTAACAAAAAACTTAAACACACTGAAGGACAAACTAAAGCAATTCAAAGTTTGAATATAAAACCCTGTATACATGTTAAGATAAATATTTTCTAATCTAGAATATATTTTGCAAATTATTCTCTACCCATTTTAGTAAGAACTTTTAACTCTGTCCTATTTTTAAAACATTTGTAAAATATCTAACTCTACTTTAGAAATAGACTTTGTGAAATATAAATTTTATTGCACATGTAGCTATAGCCAGAAATCTTTAAAATTTGGATAGTTTCACTGAAATCTCTGTAATGTTAAGCAACTTAGAAACTGGGCCTTTGAAGTCTCTTGAAATTAATCTGTAATTAATGATAATGTCACCAATTAGATTAATCTAAAGCAGCTCCTGTTCCATTTAAAAAAGCAGCTGTTTGTATAACAAAAGATAAGGAAGTGCAGATCCTAAAAGTTCAGTGAAAGGCAAATGCTGAGATATATTAAGAGTTTATGGATAAAGCTAGTGTTTACATTACAAGTCAGCATGTGAAGTACTTTGAAGTCAATCAAGTCCTTGTAGTGTCAAAGTCAAACTATGCTCACAAAGAAAAGAAACTTAAGTGAAAGATTTTTAATTAGATATGAAAGGACAGAGAAAGAGAGGGAAGAATGACAAGTCAATTCTTTTTCAAACTTACTTTAATTTAGGCAGCTGGTCACGTACCTTTAGCAGTGGCCAGATTCTCTTTTAAGTGAGTCTCCAGACACAAGAGGAAAAATGACTTTATTGGATGTAATTTATGCTTGCTTGGATAAAGCTTTTTATAGTTTGTCTGCTATAGACATTCTTTTTTAATTCTAGAAATACTATTTTCTTTGTTGTCAGTTGCATGACTGGACTTGGATTGGGGAAGACAAAAATCCTGCCACCTTTGTGTGTCATCTCTTTCTTCTTTCTCATTGTTGTAAATACTTTATCTTGCTTCTGAAGATGAGATATCATTGCAGTCATTGTGATTTTACAAATCTGGACAGTTTATTTACTCCCACTGGGTATTTCTTTTTGCTTATCTCTTTATAGCAAGTTCTTTTCACTAACTTCGGGCAGAAGAGGGAGTACAGAACAGTCCATAACACTGTATGCTCAAGACCTGTTTCAGCTAAGTGTCTCAGGAAAGGCAGATATTTTTCTGTGAATTTTAACTTGATTTAGCTTCATTGCTTTTCTAGTTATTCAACCACTATATTCACTTTCAATGTGATTATATTTTTCCTATGGACAGTAATCTTTTACCACAGTAACATTTTGGTACTTTCCCACTACAAAAGATAGACCATTTACTTTCAAGAGCAAAGTTTGTTTGATGAACTTGTGTACAACAGAGAATTCTGAGCATAACAAATAACTTAAAACATCTTTATTACCACTCAGCCTCAGTGATATTAATATGAAAACAAAATCTGTACTTCATAACTCTTCTCATAGTTTTATTTCCTTATTATTTCAATTTATATTAAGCAGACCTTTTACAGTAAAATTGTGACCAATAACCTACTACTTTTCTAGTAATGCCTTTCTTGAAAATTGCTTCTATATATGTCATTCTAATTTAGAACAAGATGGTTTCTAGAAAGCCTAAAAATACACTTCACTTTTGCATTATTTAAGAAGTATTAGATGAATATGATGGTCTGAACATGCTAAACGTGAGTATGGAATAAATACTATTGAAGTAATGGGAGACTTGTAACTTCACTTCTTCAGTATGAAGGACTTCTCTATTGATAAAAAAGTACTGTGTTAGATGACTGAGATGTAATTTGGGAGAAAACTGTTCTACTATGTCTTGGTAAAAAGGTAGCAAAGTAATTTAACAGTGGATTTCTCCCCTGTTGCTTGCAATTGCAGTAATCTTTCAGAATATAAAAGCATATATTAGTTAAAGGAACAGGTTGTATTTAAAATTCTGGATCATTTTCATTATTCCTCCCATGTAGACATCATGGATTCCTGCAGTTTAACTCTTGGACCTACTAAACTAAAGTGAAAGTTTCAGTCAAGTTCTGTTTTCCTGCAGAAGATAAGAGTGAAGATAGTTTTTAACTTGCTGCTCGTCTGGAGATTATGCCATCTTAAAACTTTTTACTGCTTTGTGATTCTGAATTCCTGAGAAAATAAAAATTATTTACAAAGAATAAAACAGGAGGGATTTGAAGTATCTGGTGATAAAGATGTTCTAATTAACTTTGGTTTCAGTGAAAACATCCAATGAAATTAAGATTACTTCATAACATTTTTCAGAAAAGGCTAACTCTGTTTTACAGACTCTGCTACAGAGAGCCAAATGATTTCTCATCTTCAATGATGCTGTTCTCCAGTTCTGTCTTTTCAGGGAAAACACACAGAATCCACATAGCTGACCCTATTCAGCTTCACACCAGTGGTTACAATCACATATAATTGCTTTAAGTAGAAGAGCTCCCTAAAGGATGCTGTTCAAGTGCTGCTTCTATCTGCATTATATTTAAGTGTAGTTATTACTGTTATATAGCAATAAGGAAAACGCATAGGATTTTGCTATTTCTCTGGAGGGTTTCAAAGCTTTTCTTGAGTAAAGTATGAATAGAAAACAGTAAAGAAAAGTCAGTGTTCTCAGCCTACTATGAAATCCCTTTTATAGTGTCCTAACTATTTAATTTTAAATTCTGTAGGTAAAATGAATTTTTCAGGGTATCAGTATTCGAAGATCATTGTAATTATTGATAGCTAGATAAAAATACATTTAGAAAAATGGAATACATTTATTATTAAACACTAACTTTAATTTTACTTTTTTTTATATCTGTCTGTGTGGGAAAAACAAAATAAAAAACTTTAATCTGAATGATCTTCTGTGTCATAACATTTTAGTGCTTTCCATACATTTCTTGGAATGTTATAATGAAACCTGGATGCTCTGTATGAATATCAACAGTTGTTTTAGAATATTTGTGTCTGATTTAATTAAGAAATTACATTTTTTATCTAAATATTTGTTTAATTTAGTGTATGTGACTCAGATGCTTAGAAAAACTAGTAAATAAAATTGAACTCTCTCCTTTTCAATGGATTATCATCCATTAGACTGACTTCAAATTATTTGCTTCTAATTATGAATCTAACATATACATATTAATGTTTATGACTTACAGCTTTGGAAGATCGTAGTTTACTTTTAATTCAAAAATCTGTGAGACTGAACAACTGTTATGATCCTGTTAGAAACTGGATTTTTGCTTTTGTTCTTGTTTTGTTTTGGTTTTTCTTTTAGATTAATGATTATTATTAGCTATAAGAGTAAGTAGTTTACAGAACTGAAGCACAACAGGCCTGATAGGCTAGTTTTTTTGTCTTTGGCTGAACATCTGGTGGCCATTTACAATGAAGCATTCTGATGTGTTATTCATATTTGCTGATGTTGCACAAAGGATTTTGCCACCTGTTTGATTTTTATTCTCTGCTTTAAATATGTATTTAGAAGCGAGTTTTTAATACTTTTGGGTCAAATGTGAAAGGCATCATATCAGAATGTGTAG